>NW_010313096.1:90962-112671 GCF_000700745.2 Antrostomus carolinensis
AGTGAAACGATTTTCACTCTGAATGCATATTAAAGAGAACACATGTTTTCATTTTGTGGACCTGTAACACTGAATCTTTACTAAGACAGAATAAAATACTTACGAAATGTTGTTACAGAGAGTGCACAGAAAAAGCAGGCTGTGTCTTATTGCCCATTCCTTTGAGCAGTTACATTCCTACTGCCATGAAAGTATCAATTCACATGGATTTTCTCTCATCAGAGTTGTACTAAAAATTGCTGCTACACTGATAATCAGTATATAACCTTAATAGAGATGAAAAGAGGAGAAGAGACCATACTGTCAGCTACAGAGAAGTATTGCAGAATATGACAGCTAGAGAGGGGGTTCTTATACCTGAAGCTGAGAAAGGCTGCTGCTAGCACAGGCGTAATTCAGCACAAAGACGTGGTTTCCATGCACTGTGCTAGCTGGTGCTGACCATTTTGGCTTCTTCTGTAGCAGTAAATTAAACATGTCTGGGACTTTTCTCTGGCCAACTGTCAGGGAACAGCTAATGCCAATGCTATTAAACTCTCTTTCTCTCCTGCTAGGAATGGTCCCTGGCCAGTGCTTACTCCTGAGCCATTCCCAAGAGTTACTTAGGAGGGTACTAATTGGCATAGGCCAAAAACATGTCACAGGCTGTTGTGACACTGAGACTCACTTAACAGCATTTACAGTTGATTGCCAGTGCCTAGGTATGGCTCTTGATATGTCTCTTGAGACAATTTATCAGGAACATAGCCTAAACACTAAACACAAGAAAAGAACTGGCTGATGCCTTGAGTTTATTAGGTGAAAATGTCTTATGTTTGTTTCTTATCTACAAAATGAAAGAAAGCATTTCTGTACTTCACAGGGTATCAGGAGTATAAACATAGCAAAGACTGGGCATGATTTGACAGGGAGGCCTGTTATTTCTGTAATTAGAGAGAATAACTGCATCCCTTTCTGTTCCACACCATTTGTTCCATTCCAGGAGTTGCAGGGAATGAAGCAGAGTGAAGTAGGATAATGGACTGCCAGCTCAGAGTATTCCTTTGCCATCTGGGGAAATGTGACAATTTTTCAGCTCTTCTTTCTCTACCAGATTGTTATTACTGTTTTGGATCAATAAGTGTGGTATAGAAAAACATGCCCTGCCTTTCCCCATAATGAAAAGACAACATTTTATTAGTCCTATAATGCTTTTAATACCATTTGTAAAGGAAAATTCTCCTCTTTTTAATAATCAGTCAGCCTAAATTCCAGCCTGGAATGTGCTCTCTTAGCCAAGGCACAAGTATAAAACCACTGAAAAGGAGGGAAGAGATTTACAATGGAAATTCTGACAATCACTTTGCAATAATAGGGCTTGGAGACACCTGCTTTAATCAAGATGGTGTGAATATTTTAGGTAAGTGGTCTATTTCTTGATTTTCAGTTCAGTTGATGAAATCATACTTTCCAGGGAAATAATTTTTTTCTTAGGGATGCATGAGAAAGAAAGAAAGTGAAAGATTCTAATTTTCTATTCACTTGGAAGAAATAAATTTTAGCTTCTTTAACCCTGTTGATTCCAGGACTGACAGATAGAGCTGAAGGAATTAATTTTGGTTAGGAGTGGTTCTTTTAAATAATAGTGCAGTGCAGAAATACACCTGGTTTGGGATGATAGCAACTCAGATAGTATGATCATGGTATGTTTTCTCTCTGATGTGGGAATGATTTACTAAACCTTCTTTGGTTTTGGTAGCCAGAGTAATTTGGGCTTCTAAAGAAAGGCAGTTGTTGACTGGGCAGCCTGACTTACTCTACTTGAACTTTCCATCAGTAGTGGTGTGGTCCTACTGATTTTCAGGTGCTGCATGCTGATTGTTGCCATGCTGAGTGAAGTTATGTTACTAACAGTAACATATTCATAAGAATCCATAAGGACGGGAGTACCTTCATGCAAGATAGATTAGGAAGCTCCACTTGCATCCTCTGTGTTGTATCTTTTAGTTCAGCCAAGGACTGGCTTCAGCACTACAAAATAGTTGACTTATTTAGTGAGCTATTATAGGGAGATATATGACTGACAAAGATGTGGAGACTGCATGCATTGTGAAGTACCATGTCCTGTGAAGAAAACAGGGAAAAATGTATGACTATGATGAAGTGAAGATAAAACTCCACAGAGAGCTAAAGTTGTCTAATGTACCAGCACCATCAGTAGGATAGGACATATCCCATAATCATAATTATAATATCAAAATATTAAAATTCAAAGAGTATAGAGAAAAGGGAATGCTACTTTACATGTCTTCATAGTTTTAAAATAATATTTTTTTCAGTACTACTCTGTTTTATTGCTGTGCTGCATTCTTTATTTCTCTATTCTCTTGGTGAGTTAGCATAAATATGTTAAGATCCACCAATGTTCAACTTTCAAGCTTATCTGAGCTTTAATATAAATTGTAATGTTATAATATTTAGCCAAGTGGCTTTTTTAGCTGATTTTTCCTAATTCATTCCCAGTTGCTTTGCTGGCTAGTATCTATTATTTAGATAATAATGTACAGTTCCAAGAAGTAACATGCAATCTCTACTGGATGGAAAAGTAATTACTTTTTGACTATGGCCTAATTGTACTGTTCAGTTCTGCCCTGCTTTATTTGATCTGATTTGACCTTCTTATTCTGTGACCATAGAAACAACTTGAAACACATGAAGCACAGCAGTTAAGGATGTCTTTCTCTAATTCTATCTGCTGCTTTCTTGCTATTATTTCACTAGATTTTTCTCCTGTTCAGGTCTTCAAGTTTTTTTGCCAGGGTTTGAAGTTATTTTTCTTGTAGTAGCTTTCATCTGTTTCCTAATGCTTTTTCTGATTCGGTGGCTGTTGACTCTTTAATTGGTGCAAACATAATTCTTCCAAACAACCATGGTCAATGACCATTAACTCTTCTTTGATTACCCAAAATGTCATACTAAACATTATTTTCTGCTTTAACATCTGTAAATAATACTTGTTATCCAGGTAAATGATAATGACTTACCTGTCCTGGACTTGGGTCAGCTTCATAGTTTAGTTAAGAACTTGGATTTAAGAGAAAATTTGATAGCGACATAAGCTGAGACATGTGCATACTCTTTGGATGAAAGAAGCGGTGTTCAAGATGGTCATGATAAACTGTAAAGAAATTTGTGAAGTAAAGCCAATATAGATAAGTATAAAATGCTATGACTAGGAAGATAGGGGAGGGGGGGGGAAGAAAAATATGAAAAAGGGATTAAAGAGCTGGTGATTAACATACAAAAAAGAAGGCAGGAGGCTACCTTGGATCATATCTATTGTACCTTAATAAGACTTAATAATATCTGTGTCTATTCTACTGCAACCAGGAGAAATTCTGTGGGTACTAGTACATATGCCAGCCACCTGCAAATCCACTTGAGGACAGGACTCACAGGCACACAAGCATCTATATCCCAAGAGCCCTGGCTCCATCCATGGAAAATACGTTTGTGCCACACTGCTCTTTGAAGAATAATGATGACAGGACCCTGTGGTATCCTACAGCAAGCACTGTATCAAATACAAAATGTTGAAGCATCTGTTGTATGGCTACTGCAAAAGAAGGAAATCCTGTTCAGGAATATACTGATTGGAGCATCATATGCATGAATGTGGAGGTAATTATTTACTTCCCTTTAAGTTTCATCAGCCCAAGCTTCATCTTCATATGCAGCTACCAAACTTCAAGAAAAACTGGTGAGAATCCATAAATTAGTATCAAGAAACCTAAGAGGTTAGATAGATGTCCTGTGATTATATGAATTGGTTGTGCTTAGTCTAAAATAGGGAAGAATAGGGAGGGGCATGATTACATTTTCTAATGTGTAAAAGATGCTATAAAAGGGGTGATTAGTTGCTCACAATCACCATTGCTGGAAAAATGTGAAACATATTCCTTTACAATTTCTGAGGGAAAAAAATGTCTACATTCACACATACATGACTACTACAGTCTAGCCAAAGAGGTTAGAATAGGCTTCCTAGGTAGACTGTGGAATCTAGTGTATAAAGTTTAGAACAACACACACCATCATGTAGATCTTGCTCCACTACAGTATGACATGCTAACAAAGTCTCTTGCAGCTCAGTAAAGGAAGAAAATGACAGTAGGAGACAATACCAAGATATTTTATTACTTGGCACTAGGATTGCGTTATTTGTCTTCCAGGCAAGAAGACAGTACATTGTCGCCTGGAGCAGTGGTTTTATGGATGTTTCTGACTACAGCATTATGGAAAAGCAGTGATGGAAAGGACCTCAAAGTACCCTTTGCTCCAACCCTTTAAACTAGAGAAAATTCAAATATCCCTGCTGCTTCAGAAGTGGTGCAGAGCACTGTGTTACTTGTAATTTTAGATTGTGTCATTCTTAATGTTGAATCTGAACTTTATTGTAACTTCCTTTTGCTGATATTTTGTTCTCCAATCAAAAAAATCGTAGCTTTGAGAATAGCTTACACCTCTGGCGAAGCTACATTGCTACAGTAAAAATTAACCTTGGACCTGCACTGATTTTTTTCATAACTTCATTAAAAATATTTCAAAGGATGTAATTTTGACACAATTTTTTTACATCCTCCTCCAATAAAAGGCGTATTATTTTAATGATTTTTTTTTAATTTAAATATTTTGGTGAGATATTTTGTTAGTAGAAAAAATCTGAAATGAGAAATTTCTACTAAGAAGATGACAATAAAATAACAGAAATTTAAAATTAAAATTATGTTCTCTTTTTCACCCCTGTAGTTTTTTATGTTTCTGCAACAATTTATATTTTGTCAATCGAATTTAGTGCGTAGATTGTACCACCATAATGACTGAAGATCAGGAAAAAAACCCAACTTTTAAACTTATCAGAAAACAAAGACAATGTTCTCTCCAAGATCTTCTAGTAGTTGAACACTACGTTAAAGGATTTGATTTTATGAATATTTCTGCAAGATAAGTGAGGATGTGTATTTACACCACGTTACTCTGAATAAACTGCATTTGCATGCGGACTTTCCCTAAGCAAAAGGAAAAGTGGTTTACTGCAATCATCATCGTCAGTAACTTTCCTTATATTTACCATGGCCTGTGAATGTGTAGAAGGGTTGTTTTCAGACAATTCTTGCCCCAAAACTGTTATTATAAATGCGCACTCTGGCGTGTTTTGCTCTTTATATAAGTATACTTTAAAAATAGCAATTTATCTCTAGGGGCCATCTCTGAATTAAACTGGTGGAGCAATAGCACTGTTTTTGATGCTGTTAAGAGTCCTTGGTGCTTTTTGCCGTTAAAGTATAGAGTGGTGTTCTCCAGAGAAGTGGTGTGTGTTTGTGTGCATGTTTGTGCGTATATGTGTGACAGAGAGAGAGAAACAGAAAAAGAGAGAAAGAGCAAGAAAGAGAGAGAAAGAGAGGGACAAAGAAAGAAAAAGATAAAGAGAGAAAGAAAAAGAAGGAAAGACAGAAAGAAAAGACAGGAAAAAAGAAAAAAGGAAGGAAAGAAAGTAAGAAAGAAAAAAGAAGGAAAGAGAAAGTAAGGAAAAAAAGGAAAAAAAAAAAGAAAAATAAACCCCTGTGTTTATGAATGTTTTGCAGGTCTGGTTGTTCCAGCAGTGCTATTAGAGCCCACACCAAGAGCTGTTTTGGGTCCTGGGGCGAATAGATTTTCTCCCCCTCACTCCTCACCTGGAAAAGTACCTGGGTGGTCCTGCCATGCCACTCCTCTCTCCCCAGTGCCTTCCTCCCTCCCTTTTTGCACTGTAGCACAGAAACCTTAAATATGAAGCAGCAGTGGCTGCTGGAGGTGCTGGAGGCGGGGGCAGGCAGAGGAGAGGGCAGCAGCCAGAGGAGGAGCCGTGTCCCCCTGGCCCCGATTCCCCTCCAAGGGGAGCTGCCCCACTCCTCCTGCATCCTTCAGCCCCACCAGCCCCACTGTGCCTTGCCTCAGCTGGCCCTACCCAGTGGCTGGTTCTCTACCTGGTGTTGGCATGTCTTCATAGGTGTATTTGGAGACAGCCTTGTGTTCCCACCACACTGACTATGGTCCTGAAGATAAAAGCTTGGTCTGATCACCGTGGCTTCATCATAGGTTGTGTCCATCTGGGCCGGAGCACAGTGCTTTGGCATTACTGCCTGGGAGCCCCGGGGGAGCCTAGTGGCTGCCTGCTGAAATCACACAGCTTTTATCTTTCTTCCCCACTTACTTTCTTTGGTAGGAAACAAAATGGTGTGCCACCCTGTTTATACAAGTTTTCCAGGATGGAATACCCTCTCTGCTGGAGATTGTGTTCTTGAACTTGAAATTAGATTTTTAAATCCACAGAGATCTGTTAGACTGGAAAAAGTTACATACTGTCACATTTTAGTAGGTTGCAAATAATGATTTATGTGACTGAAAAAGAGCCATTTTGTTCAATGAGGTTTCATTACACTATAAAAACACTGATCATGATAGTGCCATTAGCCCAGTCACACTGGAAAAGCTTGAGAATTGTGCCTGTGAGGGAGAACACTGAAAACACCCTCTTATTTTTCCTAAAGCGTGAAGGGTGTATTGATTTGGTTTTTTTTTAAATGAAACTCTGACATATTCTACAAAACATAAGCTTCTCCAAGACAAGATGTTAATCTATATCTAATACATGTATAAGGTTAAATACAGCATGAGAGGCAACAGAGATTGCTGCAGTTCTCTGTTTCGCTGCTTTAAGGGCGAGAAATCTAGCACAAATCTAATTTTACAAGGAAATTTCTGAAAGAATGGATGTAATAGAATGGATATAATAGAACAAGGTATTTAAAAATTCCATGCTCAGATGGATAATAAGCACTTCAAAATTATATCTGGCCACTGAGAAATGTGCACTTACTCCAAAGCAACTACTGCTCTTTAATAGTCACTAGCCAGAGCATTTAATATCTGACAATTTGATTTTTAGTATTAAGGTGACTTTGGTTTGAATATGTCTAATACTGAATGATCTAACAGAATTTTTAAAAATAAAACTCTGTGTATTTCTGTCTTGAAAGAAAGGAAATGTTAGGCTTTTCCTTAGCTGTATTAGAATAATCAGCTTTTGAGGAAATACCTTAATATCCAAACTGTAAGGCTGAAAAGCAAATATTGAAACCTTGTGGGAAGCAGGATATAAAATGAAAGACAAAACAGTATCTCAAGGATTTTTACAAGCCTGACAGAGGGCTGAGTTGTTGTTTAAAGCACAAGCTGACAATCATTACTAGAAGGGGAAAAGACAGCTCATTTGATTTGCTGAGAAAATGAGCTTTTGGAATAACATGAGAAGAAAAGTTGCTAAATATTTAAAAGTAGTTTGTGGTGCATTGGGTCCAGATTAACGAGTAAGCTTGTGTCTGTTGACTTGAACCGGTGTTTGAGGGTCACTCAGATGGTGCTGGAGAGGTGGCTAGATCAACCATGATAGTATAAACCAAGATTTCAAAGAGACACAAAGACCAGTGGTCCCCAGTGTTCCTGCTGTTCGATTCAGTGGCAAAACTATTGACAGGACGCCTGGCTTGTGCATTACAAGTCAGTGACAAAAAGATCTCCCCTTTGCAATTTTAGGACAGATGTTTGCTAAGTAGGAGAAATTTGACTTGCTAGCTGAATTGTCACAGGGGGATTTGAATTCACTAGCTGAAAAAAAATGATAAATGTATTAAGTTGTTTTGCACGTTGTGACAGATTAAGGGTAATCTTTTGAAAAGCTCCTACATCTTATTTTCAAGAAAGTCACCGAGGTGTTTAAAGGGGCTTTGGATCAGTGCCTCAGTTAACTGGTGTCTGATTTTCTCTGTCAGTTGCTCCAGCAGAGAGTGGTATAGCAGTATGCAAGCTGTCTTGCTGCTCCTTGAGGAATGAGTTTCTGACTGATTTAGCAGCTATGTATAATAAAGGAGGATTGTACTCTGCACTCTTGAGGCTAAACTGTGGCATTTTGTACCATTAGTCTGTGCAAGTAGTATTAAAACAGTATGGTCTACAACAGATCGTCTTGGGCTACATGAGATACCAGCGGTCTGCAAGTACTGAGGTTGGAGGAGGTGCTAAGCCTTCTTGCCTTGTTGCATGAAATACTGAAGATGCTGGGTTAAAAGTGAAGTCATGGCACTGCTCCTTCTACTCCTTGTCTTCCTTATGGCCCCTCTTTTGTTGGCTTGTTCAGGCATCTTCAGAGAAATGCAAAGATACTCTGCAAGAGTAACATATGCAATGAAACTGTGTAAAACAGTTGTTCACAGGCTAGCACTCGCAGAAGGTAGCTAGGATTCAATAAGTGTTAGTCTAACCACTTGCATTCTCATCACCCTCATGAATGAGGCAACCAAAGAGCTGCTGCCACCTAGACCAGCATTGGCCAGGAAGGGGTAGGGCCAACCCCCACAGATCTCCCAGAGGTCCCATAGCACCGAGGAGGTGACACTGTCTCCACTGATGACACTGACAGCTCAGCCTGAGACTCCTGTCTGGGACCTCACCACCCTACCACCCACACACCCAGCTTTGCCTTTTCCTGACTGTGCTTGTTTTCCCTTCTCAATCCTTGATTTACAAGCAATCTCAACTTTGTCTGCAATTTTGGCCTTTCTCACTTCTCATAGCTGTTTCTCAGCAGAACAAGCCCACCTTGGGGCAGGGGGGAAGCTTGCAGTAGGGGCTACAGAGAGACTAGAACATTAACCCTGAGGCATAGAAAACAGAAACTGCTACAATGGGATAATTGCACTAAAAGGGGGGAGATCCTAGCATTTTTTTCTGTTTCTACACTGTTTATGTGTTGTACCACATTCTTGAGGTCTCTTTTTAGTGCTAGCCTTTATTTTGACCATTGTCCTCAGATGATAAAGACAAATTCTTATTTCTGTTAATTTGTAAAAATATGCCAAATGTGTGTTTTCCAAACAGGGTCAAAATTGAGCAGGTAGCAGCTTCCTTGCTCCATATTCTAAGCATTCCTTCCAATTATATTGCCCACGCAAACACTCTCCCAAGGTCATACCTCAACTATTTGCCCATAGCTTTCTGAATGTTTATATTTCTGGGTCTGGCTGAGCATAACTCAAACAGCACCACCAATCTTATCTAAAAAACCTTTTCTTGATCTAGAGTTCACCCCAATTTACTACAGGCCAGCTGATTTGTGGTAACTTGCATGGCTAATGTGGTGTAAGTTACACCAGCTCAACTGTTTGTGAAAGAGAAGAAGTCAACCTATGTCAGTGAAAAGTGGCTGACTTAAGTCATATTTGCAGTAGGGGTTAAAAACTTATACCTGAACTGTTACTGGAGATTCACCAATGCATGTGATTCTTTTTTATCCAAACTAGTTTTTTAATGTGCTTATGCTTTTAACAACTTACCAACCTGTGTGTTGGATGACATTTTCCAAAGCTTCAGCTTTACTCTAGATAGAGTCATAATTCTTTCTTCAGTTTTCATGTGTGAAGAGTAGCCATCTTGGTCAACACTTTGCTCTATCTAAGCCTGACTTTTTAGTCTTAGTTATCAGTACTAATAGTACTTATGCAAACAGAAAGTTTGAATCACAGAGGTAAAGGCTTATGCAACTTATATACATTTTACTGTGGACAGTATCAGTAAAATCAGATCTGTATAAAACACACATTAATGCACTTGTTTTCAGGTATAGTGTCAAAATCTTTTTTGAAGACAGCCTGATTTTCTGAAGTGGTCTTTGTATTGTGGATGAAAATGTGATTTGCAAGGCATGTTGAAAAGAAGAGCACAAGAGTGCAAAAGAATTCATTATATCTATTGAGAAGAAAGGAATAAACAGAAATAAAAAGCATACCACTGATGCTTCTCATGACAGGCAATCACATAGGGAGGCTGAGTCCATCTGAAACTTGTAGGTGCCTCAGGAATTGAGTCAGTGCAATTCTCTACAGGTCAGCAGGGGATAATAAGAAAATCTGTCAAAGTTGAGGGAAGAGTCAACTTTCTAGACCACAAATCTGATCTAAGCAGAGTTGAGAGACAAAGAGTTCAAAAGGTTAATGCTGCTACGCTTATTTAAGTGAACATTAACACTGTTGTGAGAAAACAGATGGAGAAGAACCAGGGGAATTATTTGACTGGTTAGGTTTATAAAACAGTGAGCAGAACGACAGACACCTCATGCAAAGAAGCTTGCCACAGTGAAAGTGTAAACTGAGGTCTTCTTTTTCTTTTACTTACAAGGAGTTTGAATTAATAGCCTCCCAATCATCACAATTATGTGCTCCTATTTAAGAAATCAGTGGGGAAACATCTGGGTTCTACATAACATTCACCATCATGTCTTTCGTCAGATAAATTAACAGCTTTGTTTTGCAGTGGCTGTAGAAACAGACAAAAACATTGGAGCACAATGGTGCTTACCATTTTTCTGTCAAGATGGAGCCGCTATTAGGGATGCTACTATCAGTGATGATCAATGTGAAGCAGACATGTTTACTGGGAGTCTATTCGAACATAATACAAGGGAACAAATGGCAAGGTGGGGCCATTTTGTGGATAGATTACAACCTATTGCTCATGACCTGCCTTTATTACATCCCTTTCTTTCCATCTGAAGAAAAGAGAAACCCAAATAACAGCGGGTTCTGTTGCTCTGATGACAGCTTGAGAAAGAGTAATAAGGAATTCCTACAGCTATAAAAACAGAGTGAGGAAAGGGAGCCAAGTTACCCTTGGAGCTGTCACTCTTTGCAAGGCTCTTTTCTTTTCACTCACTTTTGAATAATACTTTATGGCTAAACAGCTGTTTTTATAGCCAGATGAGGACATAACTCATTCTTTGAGGAGTCTTGGAGAATTGGTGAAGAATTTCTGGTAAACCTTCAGATTTCAAGTCTTACTCCCCATCTGCTTAGATACTGTGTATCTTGAATTTTCAGGCATCTGAAATTATTGATTACCTCATGCTTATTGGATCTATTGTTTGGGTTTGAGCTGTGTCCGGTTTGAACAAACAATAAATACCAAAAAGTGTTTTTATATAATTTATTTTTTGTAATTATTTGTCTTTCAAAAATAAGGCAACAACCTGAAAAGTACTACACTAGAATACATGAATTGGTTTGGAAAGCACAACCATTTCATATTCTTCATTCCTTCACATCCTATTTTAACTTTTTTTTTTTCTTTTCTGTAACACAGAAAAAGCCAGAACATTGAACAACAGTATTCATGAACATTTGCAGTAATTTGAAATGGCTGTTTGATCTATCCATATCAAGGCCCCTTGTTATCTGCTGCTCCTTCGGTTTCAGACAGAAAGGTTTTTGTTCCTGAGGAGGTTGGAGGAATGGCTGGTTTATGTGAATACCCATATTTGCATGCGAACGAGGCTATTCCTTTACAAACAAGAGCATTCATTATTCCTCGGTTTAAAAGGATACACTAACCCAATTAGTGAGCTGGAAGAATATCCCGTGACTTAGCTAACCAATAACATACTCCACATAGGAGGCATTGAATACTTAAACGGCACAGTGTCTGAACATCCAAGTTGGCATTTCCCAAAGCTTTGAAAGTTGAACCCTCCCTTTAGGAAAATAAGAACAATTGCACTCTTCACTCCTCCCATGTGTTATTAAAAGCATACCAAAACGAACAGACACTCAGAGTAGTCCATGTAGATCTGCACATTCAGGTACTTCTTCCATTTCCAAAACATGCTTTGAACAGTGTAGAAAGAAACTTTTTATTGATAACTAACAACTTAACTCCTCTTGAAACGAAGAGTGCCATCACACCTCAGAGCCACTGCTTGAGGCTTTCTGCAGACTCAGGCAGGTATCAGTTACGCTAGAGCAATATTTACTCTATAGGTTATGAAAGAAAAGCTGAGATTGGAGAGCAGCTGAAAGACTGAGACTGGACCTCTACATATTTCCTCATGCTCTGCTCATAGTCAAATGTAGCCCACATTTGATAATGCCGAGAAAAGAGTCTACTCACCTAACTTGTGCAAAATGCTAATTTCAGAGAGTAACTACATTAAAAAAAAAAAAAAAAAGGCTCAGAGGAAAAAAGATGGCTCAGAGGAATCAACAGGATCAAGAGGCATTTCACATTTTGGAGATCAGTCTCAAAGCCTATTCTCAAAGCCTATTCACAAATGACTCTCAAACAGAAAAAAGGTTGTATTTGCTATGAGTATTACTGAGGATGAATAATCCATCCAGCTGTGCTAAGTAGCATGAAAAAAAATGAGTTCTTAAGTTGTTTCTGGCTAAGTTATACTATATATAAGGAGGTTTATATGATTTAGGTAAGATCTGGAAAAGTATCCAAACTTCTGAATTTATACTCAGGCTTCCACACCTCTGGGTTCAGGGTAACAGGGAAGATTTATAGAGCCTGGCACAAGATAAAAAAGCATGCATCGCCTGCCTAATCATCAGTACTCCCAACCCTTTCCACAGCTGCTATTTACCTCCCCCTCCTTTTTCTCTTTATTTTACTCTAGGGGTTTCTTTTCCCTTCTCCACCAGCCTAACCTCTAGGATATTTAATTAATTTTCAAATTTTTCCTCTTTTAATCTCAGCTTCTTTAATAACTATTATTTCTTTACCCCACACTGTTCACTTTATCTTATCATGTGGCTTCTTACATCTATTCTGCAGATGCATTTTCAGGGCTTTTTGCAGCTCTGCCCCAGCACCTCATCTTTCATCACCCCACCCCTTTGTTCCTCATTATAGTGCCTCCTCTTCATACCTTGTTCCTGCATCTGAACCTATGACACTTCCACACTGTTCCCTGGGCCTAGGAGAAAAGCAAATACAAAACAGTTGAATTCCAGGAGACGATGTTGGCATGAAAATGTATACAGGCACTGTATTAAAGCAGTGGTGAAACAAGACCTCCATGTTAGTTAGCTATAGAAATACAACACATAGGCCTCATTCAAGATAGGATTATACTTTGTCTCTGGAATTTGAGATTTGATTTTTTGGCATTGACGTCTGTTTCTGACTGGTATTTGTTCTGGGTTTAAATCAGAGAAAACCCATATATCTTATAGAAATACTCTGATGACAAAATGGCCTGTCTTAGCAAGGTAAAAAATTCAATAACTGTGGTGGAAATTTTTCCTGATTTCAAAAGCTACCTACAAAATCTTCAGATAACAGAATCAGTTGCATGACAGACACTACACAGCTCAGAGAAACAGAGGAAAAGTATCTCTGGAGTTGTTTACTGGAGGAGAAAAAAAACTAATGGAGGTTCCATATGTCCCTTGTAGGGTATTGTGTTGCTGGGATCTGTAATATTGTCCCCAGAAGTCCCTTCTGACTTACTTTCTTCTACAGCTCATGATCTGATCACTCAGTAGTCCTGAAGCATCACTGATTGCTTGCAGTCAAATGACATAGCTTGGAAGTCAAGCTTGAGCTTGAAGACCCTTCTTAAGACAAACATAAAAGTATGGCTATTAGGAAGAAAAGAATTTGATCTTCTTCCTCTTCCTTGTGTTTTCTTATCTACCCCCTTTATTCTTTTTAAAAATAGCCAGAGCTTATAAACACAGTATATTGGCTTTAAATGACTCATGCTCCTTACATGTGTTCCAGAATTCCTTTTTTGTTTGACTAGTTTCAGTTCTATGTTGAAATAACGTATCTGCATAGCTTTCAGATCAGTCTTGTCTTTAGCTGCAGAAAATGCCTTTTAAATGGCTTTATTTAAAAAACATTAATGATAAATGTTCCAGTGTATGAAGTACTTACATATCCAGGTTATCATAGTGTGCCTGTACCTTTCAATCTTTTAAATGAAATGAGGGGGTTTAAGATTTATAAGCTAACCACAAACAGTCATTCAATTGTTAAAGAAAATAGCGCATAGAACTACTACATTCTTCTAGCTTCATTTGTTCAATTTGTTTTCTCAAAAACACCTGTAAGGTTCCTGTTGCTAGATGATCCCATCCCTCTGAGTCAAAGAGGAACCAAGGTAGGAGTGTTGATCATTTTCTTTCCAGCCCCCAAATACTCCAGACAAGAAGAAAAAGCCTGTTCTCCGTCCCTTCTTGAGCTTTGATGAAAGGCTTAAAATCTCCCCTTCCTCACCCCTGGTGGGAATGAGGTTGCTTGAGGAATTCAGCCAGCCCAAACACGGTATTAAAAAACAAATCATTTATACTTTTGGCTTCTTCCTCTCCTAGGTCTTTCTGGAAGTTTTGGAAAACTTGACATATCTTCTTAAGAAAGTCTGTCCCAGCATAATGTCATTTATACCTGTCTCATGTGAATCCCCAGAACTGCAGAGAAAAAAAGCAGGATCGGATTGCTTTGCTGAAGATTCCTCCCACCTTTTCTGTAAATGTTCATGTAAATTCCTGTGCAAGTTATTTCAGCAACTGAATGGACAAGGCTGTGAGTAGTCACTGTAAACCACCTAAAGAGAAAGATTCTGAGCTCCTTTCCCCAACTCCCAGTTTCTGTGTATCTCCTCTGCTCTTCTGCCAGCTACGGCACAGGTCTGTATCTGTCCCCTTTTCACACCTAAAGTTCCAGTATTTCAGGCTGAGAGAAATATCTCCTCTCTTGGCATCAGTGCTTCCATAATAAAGTGGCTCTTGTAAAGCAAATGGAGGCTTTTGGCGAGGGTGAATTGTATTCCCCTTCTAAAGAAAATGAAGATGCACAAGAAACAGACATAGCTGCAATTAATGAGCAAGTTGCACTATTTTGCTCCTTAAAAAAATGATCAAGATAACAACAACAGAAATTCCACAAGTAATTGCTAGCTTAATTGAAATCTCCAAGTCAGCTTTAAATCAAGTAACCATCAAGTTATGGAGGACATTGCTAAAGTAATTCAGAATCCCCCAGCAGTTAGTTCTGTGCCTACAAACCTGAACATTCCAGTTCCTTCACTGAAAATACACCTGAAATGAGCAACTCCTCCCAAAACGCACTCTGATTTATGATCTTATGGAGACTGGGGGGTGTAGGAGCAAGCCTTAGTACTTCTTTTGAAACAGCCCTTTCCACTTCATTTCATTTAACTTACAGCAGAACTGGGCACTGCTCCTGACTGAAACCTTAGGGCATTTCTGAAGCACTAATAAGTAACTTAATTAACAACAACAAACATTCTCTGAACATTCAGAACTGAAGCATAATGTTAATTTCAATAAAAGAAATGAAATATTTTATTTATACTGCATTCAATTAAATACTAGCTTTGTTGGTACTATGTTAATAGCAAAACAACTGTTGATGCCAGTGTAGGCAGGACTTTACCCATTATTCTTAGTACAACGTGTTTTCCAGTGTTAGTTTAGCTTGGGCAAAAATAATCTAGAAGATAGAGTTGTCATTAGCACTTGGAAGGTGGCCCTGTTATGTGTGCAAGCCTTACTGAGGTCTGTGGAAAGTGAGTATTGATAATTTGCTTTAGAACAATTACATTTTGATCCATATTCTTAACCCCGAGTACCTTTTGCACAACTGTAGCAGAAAGAGCTTAAAACCATTTACAGCAACGGTAAAAGACTCCACTTGGGAACAACAAGACATCTCTCTGCTCTCTGCCTCCATTCCCGTAGGGCCAATTTGAAAAGCCTTGGGGGAAGGACAGGCTATTCTGGCAATGCCAGCTGTTCTCCATAGTGTCATTATTCACTGGCATAGCTAAGAGTGGTTCTGAAAATACTCTAACTTGCACAGGGAATGGATCGGTATGTAGGAGCTTCCATGACCAGAGAAGTAGGGGGTGGTGGGGGACTGGTGGAAAAGTCGTCTTTTAAGATTCACTGAACACTTCTTTGACACTCCAGGGGTCTAGTCTTTAATGTATCACTGAAAATTAGATGCAGAATATTATTCCCACTCCCTTGTATCAATCATTCTGGTTTCCTGTGCAAACACAGACATTTTTGTCATTAGGCTAAAAATAAAACCTTTTGAGAACTCAAGCAACTGGTCTGTCTAGTTCTTTCAATGCAATGTTTTTGATGGTAGTGGCAATAACAGGATGTGCTAACCATTTTTCAACGTAATAATCTGGTCTAGTCACCGATATAAACAACTTGCCCTTTGACATTACAATTTATTCACAGCAGGCCTAACCCAAGACAGCATAAGTAACAAAAATATTAATAAATAATTTGCAATTATAGACATTCTCTTGCTTGTATTAAAAGAAGTGTAATAATACCACAAAGAGAGTCCTGTAGTGATAGGTGTCTTTTATAGAGCTGAATAAGGCAATATTGTTATCACTGTTGCCTCTTCAATTATATTTCGCAGAAACACCTGAGCATGGTTATGGCTCTTTCTTCAGTGCATGAGCCAAGGAAATCTAAACTGTTGTACAAAAGGCATGTCCACATTTGTGGCAGCTAAATCCTTCTTTGCAAATGGGTCATGTTAATAACTATAACATATGCATATGAAGGAGAACTAAAAAAGAGTTTGTATGGGGTTGAGGGTCCACTGTCATTTCCCTTGTCCCTCCCTTATTTCCTCTTTATTCACCAAACTCTCATCAAGCCTTTCATTGCCCGCCTCCCCTGCTGACTTGAGGAAGTGTTTTTGAATGGTGCTCTCTGAGTTAATTTTAGGGTTTAGGCCTGAAGGGTCCATGTTTCTGTTTCCATCCTGATCAGGAAATACAAAGCCATAATTTGTATTCATGCTCAGATTTGCAAAGAACTATTTCCCCAGCACTTATTTTAAATCTTGTTCTTCTGGGAGAAAAAAAACCCCTTCCAGTTTGAAATCTAGCCAAATTAGTTTCCCCCTCCTGAAGTATTTCTTGTGTTTCCAGAAAAAAAAAAAAAAAAGAAAAAAAAAGAAATCTGAAAGTCAGGAAAACATATTAATCCTATGTGTAGACTTACACAGATGCTCATGTTTTACTGAGAAAAATAATTGGATTACAAATAGGGTTTTCAAATCTTATCTTGTACACATTATATCCACAAAGGGAATTTTAGTTCTATTAGAAAACTTTTCCCCGAATTATAAGAACATATCTTTAAAGTGATTCATGCTCTAATGAGTTGTAACAAATAGTGTGACTGTAAAGAACTGCCACTTTGCTCAGCGATTCTAGCCATCCTGTGGGCTGAGTATTCGCTGCATTTATAAGCGTTGTGCCTTTTATATTATACTCGGGGAGCTGTAGTTAAGACTATTTAAAGCAGAAACTGATGTCTGTGGGGAGACTGGGTATGAGACATAGTTTTATGCTGCTCAAGCTGAAGGCTTGTAAGAATTCCTTGTTCACATACATTGCTTCCACCTTAATGCATTAACAAACTCTGGTGAAATATTCATCATTTATAAATAAATGTTACAAATAGTCCCACAGAATATATAATGGAAACCTGAAATTACAGCCAGAAGTAGAGTTTTGCTTCCCACTAGCCCAGTGCAGGTACAGACTATGAGGAATCTTGTCTGAGCTGCAGCCCTGGCAGCTCTTGCCAAGGTGCATAAGGCACCACCTACTAGCTGGCTGGCCATTGCCACAGCATGCTTGTCTGATCCTTGTCATATGTACATGTCAAAAAGAGAAAAATCTGGATACAGATCCAGTCTGGGAGTGAAAGATGGTAGATTTGATTCTTTGTATTCACACTAACCCCCTGACTGTTATTTTCTGGGAGATGCTAACTTGAGTGGAGTTGCCTGAGCACAAAACCTGTTCAATCAAGTGGAAAATCAGGCCTGGTGCCCCCACAAGATCTGGAATAGATGCCTAATCTTCTTTAGCTCATATCTCTTGAGGGAACAATTTATGGAATACAGGATATGGGAGTTTTATTTGGAAACCATATGGAAACATTTATGTGTTGTTTTGGTGGGTCTGGGATTAATGTAAGAAAATGTGATACTACATACTTGTTGGCAGGATGGTGTTGGAGTGGAGGGTTCATCTTTCTGTGGGTTCATTCAGAAGTGTTTGGTGGGTTTTTTTCAGTATTGGAATGTACTGGGGACCAAATATTTACAAGATAAATGGGCTTATCTACAGCTCAATTTAAAAGGCTGGTTTTCATAAAAAAAAAAGAGCAAACAACAACAAAGCAAAGACTTTAGCCTGGAATACAGCATAAGAAATGGCTGAATTGTTTTCATTAGTGTTGTCATGCCCTACTGAAGTATTTTTCCAGGAACCACTTGTCAGTGGTAATTCTGATAAACAGTTGCCTTATATCCATGTAGCCTCTTTCCTTTTCTGTATCAGAAGCACTAGACTGGTCTGATTTGATGTCGGATTAGATTGCATTTTCTAATTTCACTCTGTTGCTCATTTTGAGGGGAGATTTAGGCAGTGTCTACACTGGTGGAAGAACCCAAGGAAGAATGTAGTCTGTGGTCTCACCCAGAGCCTCTGGAAGGGCACAGCAAAAAGCCAGCCCCTCCTTCCCACCTAAGTTTGTATCAAAGACCGCTCTCCACTGCTGGAACTATTTGGATTTCAATCTACCACAGCACAAAAGTTCCTATGTGAAGGCTCACAGTAGCTTTGCCTGTAGGTAAAAGCGATGTCAGTTTTCCTTGTAGAGATTGCAGCTGAGTTCTCTGCAGAGATTTAATAAAGAATTATGATCTGTGAGGCTTCTTCTCTCCTTTGAGCACCCGTAGAAGATGATTAATCATTCCCCCCCCAGAAATATTTTTTTAAAATGTTCTCTCACCTTCCTTTTCCCACCTGTCTCCTCTGAGACTACATCCTAACTTAGAATTTGTCACAAAACGTAGGTGGTGGAAGTGCCTTACCTGCTGTCACAAAATTACATATTATTCAGAAGAGGAAAGTGGAAAACAACTTACATAGCAAAGCAAAATGTGTACAGACCTGTACTATAAATTGTATCAGAAAGTCTCTCTCTAGAGTCTTCTTTTTCCTGCAATATTATAAAAATTAATATAATCAGATTATATTCTCAGATACCTTTAACAAGCACAGGAGATAGACAGAAAGGTCAGTTTGGACAGTGCTGCCAAAATTTCAGCTACACAGAGGTCCAAAGCCCTAGGGGCTTAATTTTTCCTGGAAAAGGAGGAAGAGTTAGTGTGATATTTGCTGAGAGTAGCATACATGTTGATTCATGCTAACTGTGAGCCTGTGGTGATAGTAATGTGAGTCTTTTAGGGAAGACAGATTAGAAAGGGGCAGATATTTTTTTAGGGCCAGGTGGCCCCAGGCCAAGGCGGACTACATGATTGGCATCCCCAGTGCACCTGTAGCTTGCACTTCAGCTGGAAAGAACCTGTCTTCTGCTGGGAAGAATGAATTCGGAGTAAAGAGGAGGATGCTAGAAATAGTGAAAATCTCTCAGGGAGAGAAGAAAGCATCAAGTAAAAAGGAAAATGAAGCTTATGAAGCACTAGTGTTTCCTCATATAGTCTGGGTCACTTGGGCATATTTGTGGTGAGCAGCTGATATTCAGGTCTGAATCTTTTCTACCAGGGAACTCCATGGAGGAAGTCCAGGTTCTGCTGCTCTGGACAAAAGAAACATAAGCAACTCCAGGATCCTAGAAAGTGTGGATCGAGTTGTGACCTGGAACAATGACTGACAAGAGAGGAAGGTGCCAATGGTCAGGCAACATGTTGGGCATGTCAGCTGGTGAAAGAATTATTTGGCATTGCAGCCCAGCTGGTGCAGATACTTGTCCTTCTAAAATTTGATGGAGGTGCTTTACCACTAATGTATGCTACATCTCCAAAATTGCGGGATCTGTGTTTTTCTTGCAAATAACAGCACTTGCCCTAAAAGTGGGTAAAAAATTGTGTTTTATGGAAGTGTTTCTGACACATAGCAACCTGGGGACAACTCAAAGGATGGAAAGCTTAAGGAATGAGACTCCTTAGGAGATTACTATAGCTAATATCATTGCCTGGGGAAGTATTCAAAACGTATGTCCTAAAATAAACGCCTGCTTACACAGTCTTTTCTACTGCTCCAGTTCTTTCACAGGAAGAGTAGCTTCTAGGTTTAATTCCCTAATACTTCTTTTTTTTTTTTATTTCCTGTTTTCCACAGCTTTTCAAGAGCATCTTTTATAGCAGAAGCCTAGTGGTTTCTATTAATAGTTAACTGGTCACATATGAACTGGACCTATTATCTGTCTGGGCATTACTAGTCCTAGGCTTCCTACTACTAGAAGGAGCAAGCTGGCTTTTTACAGGGTTGTTTCTGTCTTTGTAATGACTTTGGCGGATTTCCAGTATATGTTGTAAATAAAGTCGTAGGCATATGTGTTTATTTCCCTTATGAATCATGGAAGAACACATGTGCACTAAATATGCTGTTACTAGCAATTTTTATGCAATGTGCTCTATTTCCTTTATTAGAGCAAGATACATGTTATACTAGGTTGTAATACACAGTCATTTATCTATGTACAGATACATTCTCTAGATATTAAAATCTTTTTACATTCTTTTTGATAGGTAACTTTTTTGTATGGAACACACTTTAATTCTAAACCAAAGAATAAAATCCTTCAAATATTACCTAACTGAATCAAGAACTATTGTTTCTCTAGTGATACTGACTTTACAATCCTTCATTAAATAGATCAATGCATTTCCATCACATTCTTATTCTTAGTATACTGAGAAATTAATTGTGTGTCTATCCCTTCTGAAAATTCTTTAAACTGGTAAAGAAAGATCAAACTTGGCCTGTACATTTCTTTCATATCTGAAGGAAAGTACCTTATAGAATTTCTGTTGAGATCTGCAATAAATATTAAAAATTCAAATGCTTCTACTGTAAGAGAAGCTCTAAGTGTCTTTCTTGCAGAGAGACCAAGTTTCTCTGAGCTACAGAAGGCTCCAAGATTATTACTGAGTGACTTCAAAATCCAGCTATTTCAACTGAATTGCAGTTCTTAGGGTTTGACCTCAACTGTGACTGAGTATTACAAATCACATGGTATGCACAATGGAAACAGAAAAGAAATCAGTAACAGTGCAATGGAAAAGACCTTAGAAAAGTGAATTTCCGTGGACAGGCTGGTGTTCATAGTGCTATCCAAATTAGCTTTCTGAGTGATGCCCTTTACTGCTATTAAAAAAAACAACATTCCCACAAAAACTTCAGTATAAACTCCTGCTATTAACCTGGCTGCCACTAACATTTCCTCCCTGGGTCTCTTTTGCTCTAACCCACTAGAGAATGGTTCCTACTGTAATCATCAGCAGTGGCGAATTAAGTCACAATGAAACAGGTGAACTTCAACAGGGTTCTAACATTTACGAACATAAAAGGTCACCAGAAGAATTGCTGATGCTTAATCCAGACATATTAACAAGGAAAGAAGTATGTTTTGAAGGGAAAGATTAAAGAAATATTCCGAAAAACTTTACAAAGCTAGTAATATTGAAAAAGATATATTATCTGTTAGCTCATTATCTTATTCTATGGCTGAAAATCCTTGATAGAAGATTTTTACTAGATGTAATCTGCATTTGGTTCTGTTACTCATCAGAATTAGTCTTAGGAAGCCTGTTCTTTTTCCTTGTTTGTAAAATTGGTAAATGAAGCTTTATTTGTGAAAAGCAGCTGTTGGGATTAATAGTTCCCTATAACTGGTCGGATCATTAAGGTTTGGTAAATCAAATATGCAAAGAAACTTTATTATCTAGGAAGTTTTATGATATAGAATATCTCTTT
>NW_010313096.1:112704-144075 GCF_000700745.2 Antrostomus carolinensis
TAGTCACTTAACCATGACTTACCATGACACTTCTAAAATACTAATTCTGTCTTCTTCTTTAATATAAAATTTCATTTATATACACTCAGCACACAGCTTGTATACATTTGTAATAATAAATAGAAATAAGGAAAAACAGTGAGGAACTTGTTATTCTATCATTTATACTCTAAATTATGTAGAAGTTGATCAAAAAAGTGAAATGGAAATATTTACTTTTGAACATATTTGTCATTCTTTTGCTTAACTTATAAATGACTTATCATAAAAGAGAATTAGAGGAAAGAGAACTGGAAAGGGAACTGGAAATTATTTCTCTGGTCAGTTTTGTCATATATATACGGAATGTAAAGTGAGAAATGTAGGGGGTTATAGTGGGTTGGATTGTAGGAGTCTCTCCCTTTTTCTGGTGAGCCCTGTGTGTTTAATGCACTGCTGGCCTTTTATGGTGTCTAGGAGTCTCTAAATGAGTTTAAAAACCTTACACCAAACTATCCTGATTATTTGCAAAGATCAAGGAAGGATTTTGATTGTTTGTTTTTTGGTGAGATGGATTGAAAGATTTTAAAAGGTTAGAAGCCAGACGAGAGTTCGGAGTACTAAGAAGAACCTTGATAGCTGATAATTCAAGAAAATACTTCATCAAACAGGGTTTTCAGGCATCTCTTAACTCCTTTAAACCTTCAGTGTTGATAAGGAGGTTTTATAAGGTGTCATTTGTAAGAAAATTTGGTTTTGAAATATCTGATTTATAGGTAGGGGATTTTCAGTATGAGGGACATAGCAAACAGTAACTGTCTTCATTTAAACAAAGAAGTAATATCAGTGTCACAATCTGCTTTTCAGCAATTTTATTCACAAATGCAGTGTCAAAAAATCTCTGGAGTTACTTAGAAAACCCCTGTGTATGTGTGAAACCAATAGAGTATTCATAGGAACTTTGTAATTAATGACTGAATATTTTGAAAGGCCTTGTTAGTTGCAATCCAAGGAGAAATGGTGAAAAGGATAGTGTACTCATATTTCACCAGCAAAGCAGAGAGTGACTTCATAGAGCATGAAGGAGTTTCAAGTTCTTTCAAAGATTTTCCTCAGACGAAGCAAACAACTGGATCCTGGAATACTTCACTGAAGGCTGCTTTTTTCAAACACAGAAGAAACAAGAGAAGGTTGACCTCCCTCTTTGCTTACAGAAAGTTTTATATTTGCTAGGATTATATATTTAAAACATTTTCTGTAACAGGCCAGGCACCAATGTTATGAGATCACTGAGTATATGTGTATTGAAGAGATTATATAATGCTTTCAGCCAGCAGCAAGAGGTGTACTGAAGGTTTTTTTTGAGACTAAAACAATCATCGTGAGACAACTCAAAATTGATCTTTCCCTCTCTCACTCCCTTTGCCTGCTTGAAAATGCAAGAGGGCCTGCTGGTTGGAGGCAGGAACCACCAAAAACACTTATGTTAACTGATAGAAACAAATGGAAAAAATACAATTCTATCTGGTAACATACAAACCCAACATACTTCAGTCATTTAGTCATGCACTTCCATCACTCTCTTATCTCTGTTTTATTATGCTTTATCTTTTTCAACAGCCATTCTGGGTCTAAGCCTCTAACATATTTACATTAAGGTAGTTTAACAAGATAACTTTTTTTTTTTTTTTTTTTTTTTCTTTTTCCCTGCAAGTACTTGCAAAGTACATTTTGTTCTTCTGGTGTGACAATATTTATAAATAGAAAATAATAAAGAAAAATCTTTTTCCTTAGGAGAACATAATAAATAGATCCCCCAAATTTATGATGCAACCTTCTTATCCACTTGCAAAACATATGTAACTACAAGACAAACAGAACCTGGGACATGAGTAGCAAAGCTGAATCTGACCTTCACTGGGTTTGTAAGTATGACCTAAGGAGAATTTTAAATTTATGTACTAAAAGCATGTAAAAAGGTTAACTGGAATTGGTGATATTGATTTAGTTCTGATATTCATTTATTTGCAAGCTTACTACAGTCTCCAGAATTTTTGGGATTTTCAGAACAGATGTATGACTTTTGCTTAAGAAGATGGGTGTGGGAGAACTGCAGCAAGTTGGATTTATTTCCATTATACTTAGAGGCCTCTTCTGCTGTCACTGAGGTTAACACCCATCTGCTAAACTTTGCATGACACAAAATGTGTCACTCTAAACCTATGACAGAAGTAAATCCTGTGATTCTAGGAATTAAAGAAATCAGAAGTAGTCAAAAACCAAGCAAAATCAAAGGGAATAACCAAGATGGGGAAAAAAGAAGGTGGCAGGATGATGTGAGTTATGGCAGTATAGGTAAGAAAGGGTCTTGATTAGATCTAGATGAACAGAGTTTTGAGGAAAAAGCAGCACCTTTCACCAATTACAGTACAGAATCAAAATGCTTTGAGGATGGACTGTTTCTGAAGTAATGAGTAAAGGGAAGGACTGCCTCAAAGGCTGAGAAAAATCCTTTTATCTTTCAAACAGTGTGTATGAGCTATTTATTTTATGGATCTTGCAAGCCATTGCTCTGATGAGTTGAGAAGGACTGACTGGAGAGATTGACTTCGCTGGCCCTCGGTGAACTCCTGCTCTGGGGTTCAGCGGTGAATTTCCCTTACTTCACTATCTCAAGAGCATGCCTAATTTACACAATCTATCTCCTTCTGTACAACTTCCACTGGAGTCAATGGGAGCTGTGTGCCTGAAGCCAAGGGTAGAATTTGGCTCAGAGAAAGTATAACAGCTCCAGTGCTTTGCCAAATGAAATACATTTAGAGTCTGACATGCACAGTTGGATGCAGTAAGTAAAAAATCAGTTTTGCTGGGTACAAGGCTTCACTGACTAGTGCTACTTCCCTCTCATCATTGTTAAAAGATATGCTTTATGAGAAAAAGTGTGCTACATCAAACCAGAGACCTATCTTACTTATCAGTGCATAGACTGATACTTAGTTTCCTGTGCTTTGTGGCTTAAGACTTTCTGTGTCAGAGATGGCATTTTTGTTTAGCTCTGCATCAATTATAATAAAAGTTGTGCAAAGCTTAATTGCTTTCTTTGCCACAGTTCCTTGAAACACATTTCTTTTAACTCATTCAAAATCATTTCCCAAAATTCAGCAGCAGTAGCAGCACAGCTGACTGATATGATCTGCACCTCGTTTAAAACAGCCATTCAGCTTGTCTAGTCACTGCTAAACAACAAGTATTTTGCTGCTAAGTCACGGTATCTCACAGTCCACCAGTGTCAGGAACAGATTCTTATGTGGCTTTTTCTTGTGACATTCTTCTCGTGAAAAGCTATTCTGGACTGCATGCAAATAACTAACTTGTGGAAGTAGCCTTTTAGTCATCTCCTTTCTCTTTTGCATTGCATATGGGTAATTCCTATGGGACCATCTCTTCTTGTAGTTGTAAAGATTAATTGAACAAAATTGCACATATGGACAAAAAAAATCAGCTATTCACAAACTTTTGCAGCATACAGGAGTTTTCCATGGGAACCATCAGTTGCGGCTGTTTGTTCTTCCCTAAAAACACAGTGGTTTACTGTTATTTCCCTAAATAAATAACTTCAGTAAAAAAAACAGTGCTTTAAATGTTAACTGCATACTCCTAAGTGTTCTGGGTTTGTTTCTGAGTTGTGTTTTTTGAGGTTTGTGTTTTGTTTTGTTTTTCCTCTGTGAAACTTCTGCTTCTCTTCCCGAGTGTTTTTTATCTTTGTCTTTAAATTTAGAGTTCCCATCTCTGGTGGGTAAATCCAAATGAGGAAACTGCTTCACTAGAAATTATTTTCATGGAAATAACCAATTTATTCATCCTCCTTAAAACATCCAGTCTGCACTCCAGTAAGAAATCTGGTCTCTTGGATCTGTTAAAGTTCAGGACTTTTATCAGCTGTTTCCTTTAAAGCAACAACAATGGGAAATTCTCCAAGGTAGAAAACCTTGATTTTGGATTATGTGATGTTTTACAATATTTCTGCGCAGCACAACATACAAGGCTGGATTATTATTTTTAAAATTATGTTAGCATTTTGTGCAATGTTCCCAGAAAATACTTATTTTCTAGCTAAATGTTTCAAGAATGGCACTGTCAAAAATTTCACAAATGCAAAAGAGATTGGTATTAAAATCAAGGTGAAAATGTTTTGATTAAAACAATGAAAGATGTTTGGGATCATTTTCTCCTCAACATGTGGATTTTAATAACTGCTGTTTGTTATTAATTACAGAACACACTGCACCTTCTAATAAGGATGTCAGAGGAGATTCAAGCTAATTTGGTATATTCCCCTTTGGGTGTGGTTCCCACATATACAATATTTAGACTAAATCCTGTGACTATTTTTTTTTCCATTGACAGCTTAGGGAGGCAAGTTCTCAGCAGTCTGAACTACGGGGGATCTGAATCACTGATCATGCTCATAAACTAAAATGCCACACCGTACATGACTGTGAGGTTAGGTGCCTAGAATAGAACATAGGTGCCTAACTCATATGCATTTCTTTGAGTAATTAAGCCTTAGCACTCAATGCTGAAAGGCTGCATGTATGTGTGAAGTTAGCTTTCAGCGTGTGAGAAAGTTTGCAGAGCCTGAAAGAAGGAGAGAGAGAGAAGCACTGGTAAGATCAGAACATTAAGTCACATACTGACTATCACCTGGGAGGATCTTAAAATATTGTATGCAACATCTGAAATATTCCAATCTACGATTACATTATATGATGTACAGCTATTAGTTAGATGTGCCACAGCTGGTATTTTTTTCTTTGTTCATATTTGTACAACATGTATATGTAATAAAGAGGAAACAACCTACATGGAACAGATGAAGAAATAGAAGAATCAAAAGCCTATATTAGAATAATCAAACATCCCAAAGTTACTGCAATCCAAACATCTTTTATTTTTTTTTTAAATTAACTGTAACCAATCAAAAAACCTTAAGTAAAACATAATGAATTTTATAGAAGTTTCAGATCTTCTTAATAGAAGAAATCTCTTGTGTGCAATATTTAGGTAATGACTATCATAAAGGAGACTGCTTTAGAGTGCAATAATGTATTCTGAAAGAGTCTTTTTTTTCTGTGTCAGTTAGGAAGAAGATGTCATTATATGTGGTAGTGTATTCATTGTGCCTAATACTCAATGAGCTGTAGCTGAGTAAACTTGGAATGTATGTCAATACTTCCAGAGTACCTGCCACTCTGCCCACCATGATTGTCTCAAAAATATTTTATAAAGTTTGTTCTCTGACTCTCTTTCTTCTTTTTCTCTTTCTTTCTCACTTTTTGACACCCTGAATAGACCAGAGACAGACTGAACTGATGAAAAAAAATCTGAAATAAACATCTAAGTGCCAGTCTATTACTTGTTACTTTTGTAAATCCTACTCATGGCCACCCACAAACAGAACAGATATATATTTTTTTTAATTATTCTTTCTATTTTCTGACATATTTCAAAATTTATGACTGTTTTGAATACTAGAATTCCTGGAAGTAAGTGAAGTTAGGAAATATCTGCTACAGCTTTGATACGTTCATTTTCCAGAGGTGCTACTGTACACAAGAAACATGAGAAGATTGTGATTCTCTGCTGTTCTTTAGGGGTATGTACCTAAGATGGTTTGCTTAAAAATATCATAAAGTTCATCATATAATATTGTGGCTAACTATTCTCATTAATTTTGAAATTTTATATTGGTATTGAATGCACACTAATGTATGGAAAGGTCTCATTACACAGTGAAGGAACAAATGGTCTTTGCCTTGAGTTTGCCACCTGAAAATACAAAAGAAATGTAGGGTGAGAGTGCAAATGAAGGGCTCACCACACAGGATAGAGTGGGGATGAGACAGGTTGAGTCACAAGAGAGGAATGAGCAATAGCCTGTCAGGAAACACCCTGCGAGTTCCAAACATTTTTATTTTTGTTTGATAGGGGTTTGGGTAGGTGGAGATCAGTTAAACAGGATAAAGAGAAGGCAGGGAGAGAGAGGTGAGGGCATTTCAGGATGTGGAGAAGAAAGGGGGGAGCAGGCATGTGACGAAGATGAGGGTAGAGAAAGGGAGAGATGTGGGGGTGAGATGCGTTGCAGCAATCAGCACATGGGAGAGGATAATTAAAAATCATGGGTGTCTGTCAGCCCTTAAGCCTCTTTTACCTTTGCTGTGTCGGTTTCATTGTCAGACTGGATCCTCCCTGTAGTCTCTTCCTCATTCCAGGCTGCTCCTGTCATTGTTTAACACAGTTGTGCATGAACTGTGTGCGCAGACCAAAGCCATAAAATTATACAGTGCGCTTAATTGAAAGATTGAAAAATTGCTTTACAGCGACAGTCTACACAATGGTTGACAGTTAGGGACTGATCTTAGGCTAGTGTACTTACTAAATGCAATTTAATGTTGTAACTTTTAAGTATGAAACCAATGATTTTTCCCTTGGCAGATGGAAATTGTTCTTACACCACATTAATTTTTAGGGCTGGAAGGGGAAATTCTCCCTTTACCTATCCCTTTTAAAGATTCAGATAGTTAGTTATATTTCTCACCTATGCATGAGACAGAAAGCCTGAATCTCAAAAATAGTCTGTGTGTGTATGTGTATTTCCTTAGCAAGTGACATATTAATTTTCCTTAATATTGAAATATTTTGCTTATGTGCTGAGAGTTTTTACTTTTGCTTTCAAAACTGATAGCAGATTTATGGTAAATAAATATTCCACTGAGAAATCCCAGATCAGCTCTAAGTCTTTTGTCATTACCACCCTTCTTTTCTCAGGGAAAAAATACCCAACTAAGGTCCACATTTATTTGTCTTCCTCCTTGCTCCCCACAACTTGTTTGAAGATAGAAGCTTTTTTTTTTTCTTTTTCTTTTTTTTTTTTTTTTCTGAAAAGCTACATTAAACCAGGAAAGTTTGAAATGGGAGGCTCTGTGTCCCCTAATTTCTTCCATAAAACATGATGAAAACAGCAAAGTAGATCCAAACAGCATCTAATTTTTTTGAATAGTGTCAGTAGCATGGCTGAGCCATATAGGCTGCATGCATGGTTATTTAAATTCAGTTACTGCTTGTCAGAATTACGCTCATGGGGCCTCAAGCCCACAACCTTATTTTCCAGTCAAAATTCAGAAATCTCCCCAAAATAACAAAGAAAACCCAAACAAACTATTCTCTCTATGAAGACCTTTTTTTTTTTTTTTTTTGCAATTCAGTAAACTCAGTCATTCTATCTGTAAATTCAGCATTTGCATTGGTAACACTTAGTCTTTTAAGTAGAATCAGAAAAACAAAACATCAATGAAAATTCAAGCTGTTTTCAATATTGTTCAACAAAGCAGGCATCATCTGACACTGTAGGAACAACTTATCCCATTTTCTCCAAACAGCAGGGCAGGAGCACTTTAGTATTAAGATATTTCATTTTCTCTAGAAATTGTACTGAAGACTACAGTTTGCTGTGTGTCATCTATAAATATTTGAATTTATAATTGTTTCCATACAAGATGCAGACAGAACCCACTAGAATTCCTAACATATTGAATATTCTTAGTACTGAAGTCTCACTATCAGTATGTAGTGTCAAACTTGCATCTTTTGATCAAATATACTGAATCTCTCACATTAGAATAAAGTTTTTATTTACTTTTCAAACAGTTTATCTCATGGAAGTGCAGCTAAAGGCACACTATTTGCAGCCTCTGTGCAGTAACACTTCATTCAAACTAACACTTCTACCCAGAGCTCATTAAATCAGCACTTACACGCCTTTGATACAAAGGGAATAGTTTCAGGATGAGCACTGGATATCTGATCTCCTTTTACACAGATTATTCTTTTTTTGTCCCCGCTCTAGGCATTGCATGAGTGAACTTATTCCTGAAATACTGTAGCAAGAAACAGCTTTTTCTGCTCTCTTATTAAACTGTCACAAAACATACCTGAGAACCAGTTATTCCACTACAGTGTATTAGGAAATTTAGGAGATCATGTAGAAATTCTTACAATAGAAAAATGTAAATGTTCATCTTCTAGCAACCTATAATTCCTTGTAAGCATTATTTTTTTTCAGCTTTGTACAATTAAAACCTTTTCATGAATTATAAACATGAAAGTTAAAGATGAATGTTTTTTATATTTAATATATTTAAAAATCGGAGTCTGAATCTGATTGAATGAACTGTGATCATGTTGTCAAAAAGCCTCCTATCTTTTTTAACACAAAAGTGCTCGCTTTGAAAATGCAGATTCAGACATCTCTGGTTTGTTTTTCTCTCCTTTTTCCATTCATAGATGTTCAAATTCCAAGCACTGAGTCCAAGCTAGTGAAGAAGAATGTCATTCCTATGGAATGATCAAGCATCTCAACTCAAGAGTCAGGCGACACTTACCAGACACATTGGGTAAGTCTTTTGGAAAGTCTAGTTGATGACATCATGCTTGAGTCTCAAAGAGTTAGATGCTTACTTTGGTTAAGGTCTTACTCTACTGCCATTAAATAAATAAATGGATCCAGATGTTGCTGATGAAATAAAAACTTAAACAAATCTGAGTCTTCTCTTTGTTTTGTCCAGACCTCCATTTTAGATACAGATCCCTGAACTGAGTCCTGGTGAGATGAGGGTGGCACAAGGAGATAGCTAAAGGAGAGATACACTTTTGCACTTGTAAACAGTTAAGTAACTGCAGCAGTGTCTGTATTCTCATGACTAATCATTCTGACTTACCTCCTGAGTTAAATAATGCCCCAAGGGAAACAAGTAGGGGACTTAAGTATCCTATCCTCATGTATTTCCCAGGAAAGTGAACACTCAGCCTGTACTTAGATCAGTAGGCTTACCTGACTGCCATGACAGGACTCCTTTCTAACTGAACTAGCAAAAAAACCATTGTCTAGTCTCTGCCTAGGCCTACACCTGTGAGAGAAATCGAGCTCCATCTTCGTGATAGAAAACATCATGGAGAGCAGTGAACAATGCTAAGTCATTCACAGTCCTACACTTCCGATATACATTATTATTTATGTTTGTTATTGCAATAGTACCTTGAAGCTCCATCCAAGAATTGCCACAGCTCAAGAAACACTGTATGCGTTGTCACAGACAGCCATAACAAAACACACTTAATTCTCTGACGACTTAAATTTAAAAGGGTTGACAAATACTGAGCAGATGATTGGGACCTGAAGCCAAGAGAGTTATCGAAAACATTGCTACACATCACAAATCTGTGGCAGAGTCATGAATAGACCACTGTTACAGCAAGCTGACTTGTGTTTAACCATAAAAATGACTTTTTTTCACTGTATGTGTTAGAGATTTAAAGTTATGGCAACAAAAGCACATAAGCAACCATTGCAATGCTTATTACTCAGTTGATCGGATATCTCATAGAAATTTACAGTTACAAGTTGGATTAGATCCAAAACTGGTGTTAGATATTGCACAGTTGGTCATTCTGGGGAACACCTTTTTGGCACCTAAAAGGACACCAGGTGCAGTTTGGAACCATGAAGTGAATATCTTAAGCTCCACTTTAAAAAGTGAGAAGCACAGAGCAGGGAATTTATGTCAATTTTCTCCCTGGTAGAATGTGTCAAGTGAAGACCCTTAGGAGTCTCTCCTAGATAAGGTACCTTTCAATATAGCCATAAATTATCTGGACAGAGAGCAACTAACAGAAATATAGAGTTTGCTAAGAGTCATAAGTTATTAAATTAAATAAGAAAAAAAATCTTCCTGCAAAGGTGTTTGTAGAAGGACCTCACTGAACTGAGTGAATTAGCAATTGACAGGCAAGTCAAAAACAGTTCAGTAAAGCTGAATATGGTATAAGGAAGGATGACAACAATGATTAAAAGTGTGGAATAGCTTCAATACAACAGGTAACTGAACAGATTAAGAATCTTCAGTTTGAACAAATAAATTATTTAAGTGGGATATGAATGATTTCTGACAAAGGTGGGTGGCCCAGAAAAATTGTGTTGGAAAACAATTGTTTGCTGTTTCTCCTAATGCAAGAACTAGGGAAAATCAAATGAAACCAGCAGCAGCTAGGCTGAAAATTAACAAAACCAGAGATTTCTTCCATGGTATACAAGCTGTGGGACTTTGTGCCTTAAGTTGTTGTGGATATTGAAAGTTTATCTTGGTTCAGAAAAATTATTAGATAAAACTACCCATAGTATTCAACACAAAGTTACTGACTCTGGCTCAGGGAGGCTTTTTGTTGCAAGTTTATGGGGGATGAGAAAATAAATAAGGGAACTATAACTATGTTCTAGTTCTGTTCTCTAAGCACCTGCTGTTGACCACAGTCAAATGTGATACTGCAATAAGTGGATTTTTTTGCCTGCACCTTTAGAGCTGTTCTTAGGATATTATAGGCAATGAATGGGCACAATTAGGTCTGTCAGTATAACTTATAACTGCTCACATGCTGAGTAGGAAACCAATGAAACCAGACATACATATGCTGAGGACAGACCTGTCACAGCAGTAAAACTCCCATTTGACTTCAGCATTAGCACATGGTCCTACTTGAGTATGCAACGATGCTTTCACTGGAAGATGATGGACCTTAGCAGGAAATACCCAGCACCAAACAGGGTCAGGCCTCAAAGCCTAATTAGGTAGGAAGCTCTTATCAGATAATCTTGTGCTTTGAACAGATTGTGAAATTTCACTCAGGCAATTTGGCTGCTTTTACCTCACCAAGCAGCAGAGAGAGGACAAAGGCAGGATCAGCTCTGCGGTAGGATTTTGCAGAGTTCATTCTTGCATCGTGTGGCTCAGAAAATGAGCTCAATCTCACTGAAGTCAAGGCTGATCTGCAAGCACGGTGCTTCCTGGATCTTGCTGCCTTTACAAGGCAGTTGCTGGCTGGAGTGGAAGTGTTGCATGAGCAGGTTTTGGAATGGGTAACACAGACCCTTTAGGGATCCTCTGTGGTGTTTAGTCTCCTTGAGAGCAATTCCCTTCATCTGTCACATTACTATTCCAGACTTGAAATAATAATAAAATAATAATAATAATAAAAAGGCAGGCTTGATATAAAATTAGACAGAAAAAAAAAAAGGAAAAAAGCATTCAACTTCATTAAATGACCTTGAAATATATTTGGCAGCTTTGACAGGAAGTTTACAGGCTGATAATAATAAAAAAATAAAAAAGAAAAAATCCAATGAAGTTTATGACTGTTTTTACAAACTGTTATTCTCCCTCCTCCAAATCTCTGTCATCACAGGTGAAGCATTGTGCAGCTGGTATCTTGACTTACCATTCACTCTCTGGCTCTGCAGGGAGCGTCAGGCCATCAGCATTGATGTTCAGAGCAAAGCTGAGAAAACAAACTGCACTAGATTAGTTGGGCTGCTGACCAGGTTATTTAGTGCTAACCACTTTGTGTGCCCTTACATCTCAACCAAACAATTACCCTTTTCCATTCTTTTATTTGTGCATGCACTTATCAAGGAAAACAGTGTTTGCAAGGGGACATTTTATTAAATAGGATGATTCATTTAAGAAGCGTTTCTTTGACTTTAGAATGCCAATATATTCTGCTCTTTAATTAAGAAGGCAAACAACACAGAAGACAAATATCAAAGTGCTAGTTATCTGAAATTACTTGATTGTCTGAAAGAGAAATTGAAGACGATTGTAGAAATGTTGGAGCCTGATTCTGCCATTTTGAACAGTTGTTCTTATATTGATAGCTCAATCTTTTACAGTAAGGTCATTCATAAAGTGAGAGCTGTTTTGTGAAAATTAGTGTTGGTGTACAGCAAAAAGATGAGGTATATACTTCAAAGCTGAACATTTCTCTTTCCATTTATTTTTTCTCACCTTCCAGAAATGTTTTAAAATGATTTGTCAACTTGATTTGTCCCTTTTTTATAACTTAATATGTTTGTGGTTAGAAGTAATGGGAGATGAATGAAGTAGAGTCATCATTTCCAGGGTGAAATCATAGGGAATTAAAGAAGAGTTGTTACCCAGCTTTTTTATTAAAGGCACCAGCGATCATGTTCCCTTAAAAGAAAACACTATACAATGTGCTTTGAAAATCACTTTCTTTTTTTTTTTTTTTTTTTTTTTTTTTTTACATTCTAGAACTACAGAATTTTCTAAAGGGTTGTCATTTGTTCTTAAGTATTGAGAGTTAGCATCAACTTTTTATTTAGTGCAGCAGCAGAAAATATTGAGCTTGCCCTGGCTTTGTTGTGAATTAGTAGATGCTGTTGCTCTAAGGCTTACGCTCTTTTTCCCCCTCCCGGGGTTTCTGTTGTATTGTAAACAGACAGTACTTGTTCATAACTATCCATGGAAAACCTTGGCTAGTAATGTAATTATCAATTGCTCTCAGAAACAGTATGATTTGTTATTACCACACACATACAGGTTAGTATTTGTGACAAGCCTGACTCAAGATTGATAATTTGCATCTTGTCCAAGTGACTTGGAGAAAGGAGTAGAAAATAAAATCCTCTCAAATACATTTCTCAGTCTCTGTACAGGTTGGTAGATTTGCCTTCTCTGTGCAGAAAAATTGGCATGATAAATTGCCAAAAGATCCTCCAGAGATGTGCACCAGCACTAGAAATCACATTTTATCCTTTTCCCATTTTGAAGCATTGATTTTAAACTTTCAAACAGAGTAAGCAAATAGGAAGGAGAAATAACCTCAGGAAGAAAGGAGTTAAAGAGGTGTCTTGAAATCCATTGTTAGGCTGCATAAATATCACTGTGGTTAATTCTTCCATTTTTAGACATTCCTCACTCAAGTTATTTTTACTCATCAAATTCATACTTCATACCTTAAAAGAAAGGTTGAATAAAAGACTCTTGCTCAAGGCTATCTTAATGAACCTGAGATGCAAAGTCTAATTTTAAACACTAAATATTTTGACAGCATTTCCAAAACCAATACCTTACACACAGTCCTAGCTCAAAGCAAATGCTCCAGGAATAATGTGTTTATTATTTATACATAAGCTCACTTCAAACTGTTACTCCTGGGGTGGAGAGCAACAGAAATAGGCAGGGCATGCATTTGTTTTCTTTCTTTCCAATGAGATTATTTCAAAGACATTTCTCTCTTTCTCCTCCTTTGGCTTTTTCACATAAAGTAGGATTGAGCACAGATGTCAGGGAGCAGGAAAGGTGAAACCTCATCTTTATGCAAACCTGTACCTTTTCATTAAACTAATTCACTTAAATCAGTGCTAAACTTGTGTAGACACTCTTATTTAGCTTCAAACGATCTGATTTGCAACTGACTTTACCAAACTAGAACAAGTGTATCTGCACAGTCTCTGATTCCTCTTTAACAAAGCAGGTTTAAAACCATCATCAAATCCTGAGCATTCCAGCACTCACAGAGAAGCAGCAGACTCCAGCTTCTTTTCTCAGTGCTTTAATTTATCATGCACTAAAAATCTGACAAATGAGTGGGGGAATTTCTGTTTATTGCTTCTAGGGCTTGCTGGGGCAGAGCTGTCTCAGATCACCCAAATCCCAATCTGCAGTGAAAAGTCTGTGAAGTTCATGTCTTTTAAATGGTAAATTTGCTGTATATTAGATGAATTTCAGCTTTACCATAAGTAAGTACATTTCATGAAGTTTCTCTGGCTATACGATTAGAAATGACATTGCTAGATGGTTTTAAGGAACTCTTTCCTCTGCTCTAGCTCTGCTGGAGAATATATCACAAATGCAGCAAGTCCATCAAAGCTAAATGCATGCTCTAAGTAGTCTCCATGGCATCTGGGGCACCAGCCTGCTGCAAGCTGAAGAAACAGTTCCTCCCCACACAACAGGGACTTATCTGCTCTTGCCCTACAGATGGCCTAATTACATAGAAGGAAACGAAGAATGTTGTGGAGATGAAAAAGATATTTCCCTCTGCCAGCTCTTCATTTTGGGTTTTATGGAAGTGATTTTATTTGTTGGGAAATACAGAAGGGCGCTCAGTCTATGGCTCACGCACCTGAGCCAACCATGCCTCCTTGCTTTTTGCTGCCATCTTTTCAGGACCCTGATGGTCCCTCCACCATCATTTTAGATTGAGGATTTTTATGTCACATATTCATAGTCTGGTTTCTTCTTCCTGCATTAGGACACAGTCTTCAGAAACTCTTCACATTACAGCACTACTTTAATGACCTTTTTTTTTTAGGAGGAAAGTTTCACTTCCTCTGGTGCTCAGATTGATTGTCTCATTAAGAGGATGGACTGTGGGATTGCTCATTCTCTGTCACTAGAACAAGAGATATGGTTTTCCAGGTGGGCACATTCTTTACTTTCCCACAAGGAGCAGTTTTACATGTTAGTTCTCCACATTCCTTTTCTCTTGTATCAAACATGAGAAAATTATCGTTTCCATCCTACACAGTGGCTTGGAAATGGCAACTTCTAAGTTATGAGGATAGGGAGAGGTGCTGAGTTTCTGCCTAACTGTCATGAGAAACATAATAGGTGTGTAGCATGTGATTTTTCAGTGCCAAGATCCCATCAAATCTTGAAGGGAAATTTTTCACCTCTTCAAGCCACTTTGCACATGGGGAGTCCCTTCCAGTGTTGAAGTCTTTCATGCCATCTGCATCAACTAGGTCTCCCATATTTATAATGAATATCAACTGAGATGATTATGTGCACAAAAAACTTCAAAGTTCTATGTAAGAATATGAAATACTATCTCATCTAGAAACTCCCGTGATTTGTCAAAACTTGGGAGAAAATACATGAATTGCACTGATTTGGATGGGCCAATTGCTAAGCTGTTGTTTCAGTCCTGGGAGAAGAAGCTGGAAGAAGGGACAAAGAAAACAGGCTGGCATGGAGTAAGGACATTGATGTATGTGAAACAGGGCAGCTAAAAGAGGGATGGAACAAATACTGCTGAAAAATGCTAGCAGAGAGGATTGGTGAAAAAAAAACCTGAGCACGTATCCTGTTCGCAATCATTGCACAATCTTACAGGTGGCAGATTCGTATGACTGAGGAAACATCTTATCAGAGCATGGTGTGATACATCCCAGGAGGCAACCATAGATGAACACCATGAAGACCTCAGATCATTCTGCAAGAAAAACAAAACAGGCAAGGCTTCCTGAATGCCCCAGCATTTGAAAAGTACTTCTGTAGGGTTATGGCAATGGTAGGAGAGTTCTCCTTGAAGAGGACTGGGGCTGTCCTTTTAATTGCAGTCTGGAAAATGTTAATGCAATAAACCCAGAAAGACATTTTGCAAGTAAGGTAGTGAACATATGCCTTTCTGAGGCAGAGCTGTGCCTTGGGGAGGAAAAATGTGTGCGTATGCACACTTTTGTGTCAAGGTGGCTAGAATCATTATAACTCTGTGATGCCTATCGCAAAACACCTCCTCTGGATTGTGTCAAATGCTAATGAAAAAAGATAAAATTAGTCTGTCTGAGGAACACATGTGAGACTGCTTGAAGATTTGACTGAATTTTGGTGATGGTTATTAGGATGCATGTAGGAAAAGGAAGAGAATACAAGAGAAAGAGCAAAGGTGTTTGTGGGAATTGTCATTAAAAACCAGACCAAGATTCAACTTTGACAAAGGAGATACTGCAATTCTGCTATAATGAGGAAATTAAGTCAATAAGGAGTGCATTTTCTCAAAGTCAGAGGAATACAACACAAGCTTGTGTAGAATTACCATTAAATTGTGGTACACTTCACAAAGAAATAGATGTGAATATTTCAGAAAGCAGTCATCAAGCACCTTCGTGTTTGCCAAGAAAAATAGGCAATTATGAACATTATGTCCAACTATGCATCATATCAGCTCCAATCAAAACCATTTCAATCCAGTCAAGCATTGCTTTCACACATAAAACCCTACCCTATGCTTGATTATACCTCAGCATACCAGGTATGCAGCCTAGGATGTTGGCCAATAACAATATTCCATTGTCTAGGAATTTTAATCCATGCATCTATATTTATAAATGTCATATATTTGATAGTAAAAGATTACAAATATCAAACCCTTGCTGTTTTTACTTTTCTGTCCAAATCTTTTGAAAAGCCTTTGAAATCAAAAGCAAACAAATAAACAAAGTCTGATGAAAAGGGGGCACTGTCAAGCTTTTAAGTGGAAAAACCGGACATGGAAAATGACTTAGCTTTTCTACAGTTCTTTACCCCTCCCTGGGTGATGCTGCCTCTCAGCAGAGTAAAATTATTACACAGAGAAAATGATTTAGGCTGCACATACCCAGACTGAGAAAAAATTGTTTCAATATAGATACATTAAAAACAAACAAACAAAAAGCCTTACAGGCGCTTTTGTGGTCTCACAGAAACAATGAATTCTATTCCTCCCACTGCTCTGCTGTGGTAATTAGCTTTTTTTCCTACAAAAGCCCTTTATATTGGAGACTTATTTTAAAAATGTGTCACTTGCTGGTATGCAAGCACCAGGCCATCTCAGCAAGTGTCAATAGCACTGGGAGTCTTGGCACAGCTGAGTGACCCGTGTTTTAACATTATGTCAATTTGACCTGCTGTGAGTATGCTATTGAATTTACAACACTGACAGACCAACTGAAGTAGGGCTCTTCACACTTAAAGGACTGGAACTGAGTTACTATCAGCAAAACCAGGAATTTTCTGCTTCCTAAAACAGCTGCTCAGGCATTCAGCCTTCTGGATCTATGCTGCTCAGCCATCCACTGAATGTGTACTTCTCTTCACCTTCTCCATCCTAATTTGCTTTTTTTCCTAGAGCAGCTTCAGTGAGAGACACTTGCCTGATTTCTTTTCATAATAAAAATGATGAGTAAAATATCTCTGTCAAAAATTTCTTTCTTTCTATTGCTTGTCAAACACTCCAGACAAACTATGTGGTTAATGCTTGACTCTTGAGTACAATGGTCACAGCTTAACTGAACGTAAGATTTTATCACTGGTATTAAAAATGGCACGTATAATCTTAAATAGGAAAACGGAGGGATTAAATAGCTCTCGGCTGTCACTTCATGACCAGATGTTCCAGGAATCTTTGAAAGACCCTTACCCAGGGAAAATGCATGCACAATAGATGATAAAAAAGTTTTTTTTCAGATACTATCAAAGGTGAGGCTGCGCAGAGGTAGCTGATCTTATTTTATTGCAGCCAGTGTCGGAATGTATCTGCCAGAAGCAGGAACGCTTCCTTCATTTAGCCTGATTTATCATTACAAGAACTAACAGAGCTCCTTCATAAACTACTGGAGCTTAGCTCTGGCGCAAAGCCAACAAAGTTACACAACTTACTTAACACCACAAAAATATAATGCTTCTATTTACACTTAAATAATGTCCACCATTTTTCACAGCATTGTACCAGAATTAATGAATTAATTCTGATAACATATAGGAACAAAGGAGATTTATTTTTTTTTTTTTCCCCAGCAGAATAGAGAGAATAGGAGCTATATTTTGAACGCCACCTGTGAACCCAAAAGTTCACCTGGGTACCTGAGATACAATTTAGACACTGAGTTGAATTTCTTGGAAGGGGTGGTAGGCTCCTGAATACATTTGCAGTGCACTGGCAGTAGACAGCTGGGTTCTTAGGCAGAGATTTAGGCATGAGCCACTCCCTCCTCACACCCACCTGTTGGATGACTTGCACCTCTACTTAATTCAGATGAGTGCTATCCTTTTCTCCCCTGAGGGCCCAAGAGAATTTCCCTGGTTATTTGCCCTATGTAACCAGCTCTGCCTTTAAGCATCTGTGCTCTAGCCATTTTCCCTAAGACCCTTTCACTGTGAGTCCAGGGTAGATTGGTATCAAACTGGGAGCTCGTTTAAGTAGGCACTGCTGGACACCTTTCACATGCTTTCTGTATATTGCATGTGTGTGTGCAAGCGGAATGTTATTCTTGTGCAAACAATGATAATGTAAGCCAATGCGTCAGTGCTCCCTGACTTTCTTACACTTCACCTTGGTTCTCTCTCCATAATTAGCTCTAGCAACCTCATACGCATTGTTTTACTTATCTTTATGTAATAACTGAGAATCTGCATTCAGAAAGATCTTAAGATACTCAAAAATACAGTTGTTTAAATTCCTTTGATTTTAGCAGGCATTAGAAGCCTAATTAAGAACTGGATGTTTGACTATGTTTGTAGATCTGAGCATTAGTGACTGGTTAACAGTCATCTAAGTTTGTGAGAAAAATAAAAGATTTATAAGAGTATTTTTTTAAGCAATGTGAGAAAACACTTTGAGTGTTCTGAGAATCCTAACATTACTGCACAGGCATTAATCTTATTTCACTTTTCATGTTGATCTCTACTCATAAATACATTAAATGATCAGCAAACTGAACTCTGAATATGTTATTAGCTTAGAGTACAAACTAGGAACAACATGAAAAATGAACCTGGAGTGCTTTTTACTTGAACTTTGTACGGAACTGTATTAAGATGCTGAATATTTCAATGGCTGAAAGTATTTATAGCTTTAGACTTTTAACCATATTATGTCCTTTGCCTTATTTCTTGTCCTTAGCAAATGTCAAGTGGGTGTTGTGTGGAGCTGAGAGAGATGAATTTCAGGAGAATGTCCACCTTCAATAACTGGAACTCCAGATTACACAAAGCTGCAGGTATAAAAGTAGCTGCAAAAGCAAGTTCAGTCTGAAAATGAAACAATTTTCTCTAGAAAAATGAACATGAAAGTTAAAGCAAGGACTTAACTGAAATCATCATGCTTTTAGAAAGTGTACTTTGTATCTAACAGTATTTCCAGTCAAATTAAATCTGTGATGTGGGTTTTAGTTTTAAAACTTTCTATTTCCTTCCCCTAGAGTTGGCATATTTATATTAAAAATGCAGTCCAAATAGGCACTCAGTTCTTGAGAATTATGATCTACCAAGTAAGCTTGAATTTCTGAGAATTACCTAGTAAGATTAAATTTCTTTGTAAATTCAAGACATTCTTTTAAGAAGTGCATATAAATGCTGTGAGCAGGATGCTTTTTCAGAGATGCAACTCAGCTCCAAGGGACCGTATCTGACTTATCTCAGTATAAAAGAACCCAGAACCAGGGCTTGTTTTGTGATGCATGTACAGAGTGCAGAGTGCAGGTGATGACTTTAGCTGTGAAACCTCATATTACAAAACCTGCACCCACACATTCTGAAAACTCAACCAGGTTTTTCAAAAGGTTAACTGAAATTGTGAACATCCAAGTAAACCTATGGCTAATTTTGAGTGAATCTTGACTGATTTATAGTTACATGTACCTGACATGCCAAGGTTCATCTTTTTTTCTCACTGTGTTACACTTGTAGTTATTTTGGTTTATTTGAGCCTGGAACTCAAACTTAGTTTCATGAGAGACAACCCCCTAGAAACTAAAACCAAAGACACTAATAGAAATCTGAGGATGGAAATTGCTGAGTTTCACACAGGTATGGGTGCAGCAAAGCCTCCTTTTCAACCCCTCTGAAATCATGTAGTCTGCACTGGGGATAACACTGAGGTGTATTTAAGGGAGTTTTGGCTATGTGAAAGATAAGGGCAGAAGAAGTAAACAAATGCAGTTTGTCAAGAGGAGATCCAAAATAGCTGTATAAGCCTTACATAGTCTTGTAAGCTAAAGTTTCTTCCTAATTTCCCATGGTAGAGTTCTGCAGGGAAACTCAGGACATGATGCATCCTTGGAGCCAGAAAATGGAAATAGCATGTCTAGGATACTCTTATGTCCTATCCAAGCTTGACTACCACAGCAAACAAAACACAGGTGTGCGACTGTAATGTGCAGCAGGCCCAGATCCACTGGCATCTGTTGACAGTTTGTCTCCTCTCTTAGTTTTGGTATAACTCCATGTTTGCTTCAGGCCTGGTCAGGGCATGCTGAAGTAGGCAGAAGAGCTATGTGGCTGCACAGATGCAGCAAGAAATGCCACCTTGTGCTGGTGTTGCTAGCCTTTCACCCCTCATATGAATCCATGTCTCCACCACTTTCAGCTGAGAGCTGAACTGGGGCCTCTATGAGGCTGGAGGTGTCTGCCCTGCACAGTCAGCATCAAGGCTGAGCCTCTGCCAAAGGACAGCTCAAAGCACCTCAGGCTCTGCTCCACAGCAAGGGGAGAAGCAGGGGAGGGAAAAGAACATCCATCTTTTTTTTTACCCAAGATAGATGTATCTGGGACTCCTGGAAAATGAGAAATTCTCCCAGTTTTTTGCAGTTGGACATATCTTTGGTTGGACTTCTGCTCTGAATTGCCCTCTGGAGGAATCTGTCAGTGTCCCGGGATCCCAGGGAGAACTGTGTTTCTACAGAGGTATCCAAATAACATGCCTGAAGAGAGGTATTCTCATCATCCTCCATTTCCTTAGTCTGTTAAATAGTTTTATGTAATTTTGTTTTGCTGCTTAAGTAGATTAAATAGATAATGTTGACCTTGAAGTCAGGACAACTTTCACATTAAATTTCAGCCTCATGTCCTGAACTCTACTCAGTCTATAAAAGCTGCAAGTGAGTATATATAAAATATGGAGTCTATTGTTTCCTGTCATCTGGAGTGTGATTTTTATTGTTCTAGGTGATTGCTTTTTATGTCTAGCTTGAAATAGAGTTCTTGTAATTGTACTGTTTACTTCTCTGGAGAAACCAGTTTGTTTTCCTATTCTCTTTTGAAATTTAATGAATTCCTTCACAAAAGATGAGGAGCTGAATAGAAAAGACCTGCTTATGGGCCAGATTCTTCTGGCTGTATAGGTCCCCACAGTCTCAGTATACAAGGGTTTCCTTGCAGCAGCTTCAAAATGTAAAGGTCGAGAAGCAGCCAGGACTTAGATAAATAATTATTAACTGTTAAATAATTACTATGACTAAATCAAGTACTTTGTACCAAAAATAAGCTGACTATGGCAACCTATTTTTGGTAACGGTGGTAGTACAGATAAAGGAAGAAGATGGGACTAGATCATTTATAAAGAGAGTTTAAAACCAGCTAGCAGATAGTTAAGTGTTGACATTATCCTTCACAGGATGAACAAATGTCAGCTATATAATGAAATGAAAACCAACTATGTTCCAACCTGGGTTTAAATGTTTGGAAAGGAACACCTTCATGATTTTCTTAATGTGTTTTGTTAATTAAGTCAGTGGGACGTGTGGTCTCAAGTCCCTCAGGCATTGCTGAAAGCGTTGCCCCTCCGTCAAGCTGACAAACTTTATTTATGTGATTCAAAAAGCATACCGAATCCCACCCCATACTCCAAGAACCCTGACAGTTATTTAAAGCTACAAGACTAAATAATGGTCTCACAGACTCATGATTCATAGTGCACGCTCCAGCTCTACCCCATTCTTTCTGTCCATCTCAAATGTCTGCCAAAACAAGCAGGTCTGCACTGCCACCTCAAGTGCGCCGTGCCTGAGGTAGTTAGGTAGTTAGCCCAAACGCAGGGAAAGCATGCTAAAGTGGTGATAGCAGAGTGGATGGCAGAAGGCTGTTGTGGGACTTGTGGGGCAGAGTGAGGGAGCTGAGATTGGGCAGGCTTCACAACTTTGAGCTAAAGGCTGAGGAAATGATAAATAGAGCACTGTGAAGCACTGTGGGATGGATGTGGTACATGATGGTGCCAGGAGAAGCATGAGAAGGGCAGACCACGGCAATATGGAAATAGATGTAAAGCATGGATGTAGATGAGTTTTAACAGCTGGGGAGGTTTTCACTGGGTGTTAACAGAGCCAAGTAGCTCTGACCTTTCAAAGAAGGCCTATGCAAATCAAAGCTTTTGTTTTTTTAATTGTAGTGGAAGGACCATTGAGATTAAGAAGATTTTTGCTAGTCTTGCAACTCTGTATACAGAAAACTCATGTGTTTCTGACTCATGGGGTGTATGAGGGCACAGATAACTTAAGGTCCGATTTGAAAATCCCTGAGCTATTGAATATGTCATCTTGGTTACATTTTTCACTCTGTAACACTGTATCACATACTATTGGGTAAAGTCAAAATATTCAGATGGACTGAACTGACCTCTGTTGCAACAACTAATAGAGTGGCTAACAACTATAAGGTTGTCAATCTTTGTGTGGATATGAGAATAACAGAAACACAGAAAAAAGCTGAATATGACATGAGGTGTTTTACCCATTACTCTTTTCCTTCTTTGCAGCAGCCACCCTCACCCTTACCTGGAGGACCTGAGAAATGAGGTGCAGAGGAAAGTCTCTACTCTTTAGTCTCTGCACAGGAGACCGTCAACTGCATTGTAGGTGTGGGACCACTATACCAAAAAAATAAAAGTGCCTGAAAATGTTCCCAGGCTCTGACTGCTGGACCAGGGAACACACCACATTCTTACTAATAAATTCCCTCATTCTCTGAAATTAGGTGGCTTCATGAAAAAGTGACTGTTGGAAATGGTCCCAGGAATATTTGTACTCCCAAGCTGGTTTGGGAAATTTTTGAAAGAGTGCTCGATGGCATGTGTGCCAGGAAATGGTCTGACAATTTAGGGAATGTCTATATTAGGAAAAAGACCCAATAAGAACAGATCTATGGAAGAAAATATCTGGTGCTGAGGATCACAATGACATTCACACTCTTTGTATTTCAGAGGGTTTTATTATTGCCTAGCCCTAGCCTGATCCTGTGAACTGAAAGTCCATTAACAGCCAAAGTGCATTAGATGCCCTCTGAGATTGCTTCTTCAGGTTTATTTTTATCTGAAAGGAATTAATTTTGCACATTCCAAATGTGATGTGAACCAAAGTGCAGGGAGTGGGAACTGCTGGGAGATTTGTTTCAGTAGTGCCTTCTGATCTGAACTAAAATGCTACCACCGATAAACCCAGAAGAAACTGTGTCCCAATATCTGAGAACATTCCCAATCACAGTTTAATTTAACAGTTCATGCAGTTCAATTGCAAATAAAAATTGTGTGAGGCTTTGGCATGCTAAGTGGAAATTTGATTTAAAATTTTTTTGCTAAAATTTAGTAAATCTCTACGGAATGTTTGAATAGTTATTCTTCAAGTGCCTAGAATAAATTTGTGAAAGTTTGCAAGAGGACTCAGAAAGCACAACTGTTATATATAGACTGTGTTCACAAAGTGTTTTAAATGCAGCTTGCTAGCGTCTATGAGAAGGGAAAAAAAGGAGGGAGAGAGTGAAAGAGAGAGGCTGTGAATATTAAAGGAAAAGGGAAAGACTTAAGCAGGATTACTTCTTTTTATAGATTAGAAAAATCTTCACAGTAAATTTACAACCAAAATTTCCAGTCCTGATTAAAGCAAGTGATGTTTGGCATGCTGTATCTGTAGGTCGTGAGCTTTAATTACACCACATTATCTTTCACTGCAAGATCTGGACAGCAGTTGCCTTTAGGTTGGAATCCAAACTGATAAGGGGCTTTTTATCACAACACAGTACATCAGACCTAGTTTGTAAGGAACAGATAGTCATCTGCTGTACCAACCTGCCTATTCTAGTTGAAGTTGCCTCCAGGGAACAGATACCAGAAACTTTACATTTACAACACTTAAAAAGAAAGATTCCTGGCAAATGTGATGGCATAAGAGGTATTTAAATAAGAGCTGTGTAATATAGTATCTAAATCATTTTATAGTCCCACTGCTATTTTAGTATGCTGGTAGGATATCTGAACCACTTGCTCTTGACTTGTACCTTGTCTGTAATGATGTTATGCATAATGCAGCAAAAGAATTCTTCATTCCTGAGCAGCAGAACAGAAGTGAAGTGCTTTTTACTCATCTCTTATGGATCAAAGCAAACCTCAAACCTGCCTTATCATGTAAGTGAGGTTAGCGTCCTTGAGCTTTACTGTTACAGTTCCACATGCTTGTCCCATAGTTTTTGCTGTGTTTGTGTTAACTGAAATTGCACATTTATGGATTGCATAGTCTTGATTTCTGCTGTTATAGATGTGCAATGTGTCTATTAAAACCACATATTTTCAGGGCAAATATATGCAGAAATGATTAAAAAATATGTAGATATTCACTTTGGGCTAAAATTAGCTAAAATAAAAATCTCATACCATAAAAAGGTGGGGGGAGAGGGGGGGAGAAGCAAGAGATTAAAAGAAAATCCCAATAAATGGAAAATTATTCTTTTTGTGTACACTTGTTAGGCTAAAATAAAAATCTCATACCAGAAAAAGGTGGGGGGAGAGGGGGGGAGAAACAAGAGATTAAAAAAAAAATCCCAATAACTGGAAAATTATTCTTTTTGTGTACACTTGTTATATTTTTATTTTCCCTACTAATGTTTGTGCTTTCTATATCTGTAAAACATAGTTTAAAAATGGTACAGAAGTGAAGGCTGAAATTTGGGAAATAGATCCTTATTGCAGTCATATGGTTAAAATGAATGAGGTACTTTGTTGTTTACTACACATACATTTCCATCTGATGCATTTTATACCTTCATTGCATATTATGTATGTGAAGTACAAATCATATAAGTGATAGGGTAACTGCTTTTCAGTGCTAATCAACCCCATAAATGCTGTTTTAAAAACAAACATACAAAAGGCACTGTAATGTTTGACCTTAATGCCTTTTGGTAGTGAACTAGTACATTATGTGTCTGGACTGCATTGCCTGTCTCATTTAGATTTCAAGGTTTTTAGGGCAAAGTGTATGTTCCATCTGGGTTTTGTGTCTTGCTGAGAAGTTTGACAGTTTCCACTAAATCATAATAATAATTAGAACAGCAGAAACTGTATTGGCGTCTTTGAAAAAAAAAAAAAAAGCCATGAAACTTCCCCCATGGAACGGTCAATACATACCTTCTTAACTGAAAAGATCCATAACAACCAATAATCTTCTTATTCCTAGTCATGAATTTATCCCTTCCCATCAAATCTATATTGTGCTCTTGTTGTAGGAAAACAATTTAAGGGGTTGGGCGATTGTGCTGCTGTTGGCTCCATGACTTTCCAACCTGCAGCTTTTACTTTTTTGCTAGTTCAGCACTACTTCAAAAGAATGCCCATTTTCCAGGAAAAAATTGCCTTAGAAAGGATCATGGAAATGTACTCTGGGTGTATTTATGAATCCAACTGCACTTTGCTTTCATCTCTTGTTCTTTGTAAACCAGAAATGTACGAGCCAGTTCTTATCCTAAAGCCATGTAGCTATGTCAGAAACTCAGGTAGAATTGTGGTGATAAATCAGGACTTGCATTAAAAATATGGGTCCAGTTGCCCAAAGAGCTCTGAGACTGGAGGTGGCATTCTCCCTCCTAGATTTGGACCAATGGGCAGAAGTAGTGTGCAAGTAACAACTTAGAAATTCCCCATGACTGAGTCAAGGATCGGTATACTGTACTGGTACCAGCTTTCTACTAACTTTAAGGCCTCTTCCTCAGTGACAGATCTTTGGGTTTTGATGCCTAAATTGTGGTATTCTCTTCTTCCACGGTGCTTAGAAAAGAAAGAATGGGTGCCTACTTTGGTGCTGATGTTAAATATATACCTAACATTGCCAAAATTAGTTAAAAAGGGAATCTTTACTTCGATGGGAAAATTACTCTGGCAGTAAGCTTTGTTTATAACAATAAATCAGTATTTGTCTTGTCAGTTTATGCTGCCTGGTTTTCTTTTTCTGAAAGTTCAAGGAGGCAGGGGTTACTAATGGAAAGCGCAGAGTAAGTTTTAGCTCGTCTAGAATGAAATGGCTCAGATCTCAGTTAATTTCATCTGTGGACGGCCTATTTGTTCTTTCCTCTAGTTTACTATACTGGGGTTTTTGAATCTGTGAGTAAAAATATTATTAAAGTAATTTCTATTCTCAGTCTTATTTTGGCATTCAGCTACTCAGGCTTTCTTTGAACACTAACACTCCCTGTTCAAACAGGAATACTCCTTATACAGTTGTTTTCTGTCATCTTTAATATTACTATGAATTTTGTTGTTGACTGAATACAGACAAGATTTCATCTTCCCTCCCAAAAAACCTATGCAAAACTCCTTCAAGTTTTCATTTGCTTATTTGTTTTTTAAAGTCTACTGAACATGTTTGGGCTGGCATAAACATGGGGATGCCATTAACACTAGATTGGTTAAGGAAAATATCTGGGCTAGCGTGAATTAAATATGGTGCATAATTTACGTCAGGAGTCTGCTGATCTCATGGTGTAGAAGTGGTGGCAGCAGCAGTAGTCTCTCTCGTCTATGTTGAAGAGCAGTAGAAGACATATAACTATTCATCCAAAGTTCGTATATACTACAGTCGCAGAAACCACGGTCTAGATGCTTCACTTAGAGGTTGCTCATTTATGCATTTCTTCAACCTAATCTAAAAACCTTGGTATGTGTGTGCCTGTGTGTATAAATATATATGCATATGAATAAAAATATTATTCTCTGAGCTACCCACTAAGTATTAAAACAGATTATAAATCCTCTCTTGTAAAAACATAATTAATTATATTAATTATATTAATATAATATTGCCTGTTCTAGTAACTTCCCTGTGTAATAGTTTCACAGAATTCCTGTGTGTTGATGCAGAAAATAAACTATAATATGGAGTCTATGTAAGCTTAGATCTGCTTTGCATAAATACTCATGCTCAATTCTTTCACATATAAAATACTCCAACTCTCTCTCTTACTCATATACTACTCACACACTACTCCAATCTTGAGTAATTCTCTTCTCAGGGCAAGGAGTAGACATATTGTGCAGTTCTGTTTTCAAGTGTTTGAGAGGTACTTGATATTACATTTTAATTATGCGGATAGATAGGTTCAGTAATTTATGAATTATCATTACTTTACAGTACATTGGATCCAAAGATTTTTGAGCAGTTTCAGGGAGAGCATTCTTACTGCTTGTGACACCTGTTGTGGTCTTGAATCTTTGGCCCTAAATCAATTGAAAAATACTGCAGAGAAACATGGAGTTTATTGCGTTCAATTTTGAATTACAGCAACTCCAGTGTTAATTAGGCCCAAATAAATTAAGTTCTTGGTGGATTTAATGGAATTTCTCTTCAAGACTTAAAGATTTGCCCTTGTCTGATAAGAGATAGTCTTCTTCCCTCATCCTCCCAGCCAAGGATAAATGTCAAATCAGTTATAAGCTTTTATACCTGTTTATGTATAGCATGAAATTGCTCTCTTCTTTAAATGAATAATGCTGTTAGCTTCAGTGGGCCTACTAAAGTACTGGGTGAACTGGATATGACTGTGTAAATATGCATAGTGTCTTACGTATGACACACACATACCATCTCTTTTAGCCTCTATTTTATTTTATTTTTTTTCTGAAGTTTCTTACTGTATGTTTTAGCTTGTCTCCTTTTGTCTGAAAATCAGTTATAGCAGGAATCAGGTGTGACATCTGTTAGCAGTTGCTATTGTCACTTCATCACCTTTCAAACTTCAAAAATTGTACATAATGTAATGTTAAACTGTACTGTAAAAGGTTAGCTACCTGCGCCTCTATTATTTTTGAAGACATTTCCTTTGTGAAAGATAAAGGTTGAGAACTCGTGTCACTCATTTCAATGGGAGCAGTGTTGGGCCCATAATTTAATTTGATTACTTGGTCGAGAAGTCACTCTTGATGGACCTAGCTGCCACAGAATATATACCAGTGACTTTGTTGCAAATGAGCAATCACATTTATTTCAGATCAAAAATGGGTCAGAAGCAATATAATATTTTATCTTATAAAGGCTTATATAAAATAGTAGTTATTTGCACTTTGAAAGTTACTCCATGAATCATGAGAGATTGCACTGAAGTTAATGAAGTAAGGTTGGGGCCTGTTCATACTAAGACATCCATAATATGGACCTGATCCAGGGCTTATTCAAGTCTTTTGGAATTTTTTCATGGACAGTGAATATAAAGTTGATCTAGTCCTACATTAAGAATCCTTTATTTCCCCAATTAGTACTGAGGCTTGAAATTTACCATGTACAGAGGCACAGCACAATGTCTAAGCAGCACAAAATAACCATTAAACCCCTCAGTTTAGGCCTTAGCTGGGAAGGAAGTGATGAAGAGGTCTTTTGTTGGACTAGTGTACAGGAAGAATAGTTGTAAAGATGAACCTTTATATAATTTACCCTTTCTTTCCATATTTTTATACATTTTTCTTGGTAGCATTATCATTTTATTAACGGAAAAATAGATTTACCCCCCCCCACTTTTTAAAGATAAATACATAGTATCTTTCTCTCATATGTTGGAACTTCTGTACTCTAATCCTAGTAACAAAAAAATATTACAATAGTGAACAGAATGTGTTGATGGATTCTCATATTAAACCCAGTTTGTACCTCAAACACCTTTTTGCAGATTTCTAATTTAGTGTTATATGACATTATGATGATTTCTAGTCCTGTTGATAAAAAAGGTCTTCTTTTCTATAAGGGCAAAACGTGATTCACAAATGCAGTTCAAAAACAACCATCGTATTAAATGAGACCCCTACACAATGAAAGATGATTTCATGCTGTCTCATGACTCAAGTGATTATTATTTCTCCAAATATTTATACTTGATAGTCATATGTACCACAAGGTGCCTTCTTGCATAAACTGTCATTTAGTATCTTGTAGTCTAAAGTAAATATTTTTACTTAAAAGGAAGGTAAAATCAAGACAAAACCTCATAAAACATTGGAATGGCAAAACTAGTTTTAAACCAGCTTTTTTTCCTCCTCTCCTTCAATCCACTAACAAATCAACTTTTGCACTATTCAAGGAGTTTTCTTTTGTAAATGGCTTAGATTTGCCAATTAGCATGAGAATGCTCCCTCCTTGCATGGTGTCAAAATCACCATCCAAGAAAGCCCAGTCATTGTATGGCTTGCAAAAATACCAAAACGTGTACAAATGGTGATTTACTTTGGTGTGAACTGGTCTTTTAGAATATTTTCAGAATAAAAATGGAAATAAAAGGCTTTTAAAAAAAAAAATAAAATCTGTTGATGTTGGCACAAAAGTAAGGGCAATTTCCATGGTACATTAATTATAGAACTCCAGCATCATTAGAGTATGTAGTAAAGACGGTGATACCATTGTATGCCTTGTCAAACAGTTTAAAAATCAGAAAGAGGCAAATCCCATAGAATGGAGCACCTTTTTCTCTGGAGGGAAAATTAATAGACTAGTAAGTTTTTGCCTTCCTGCTTTAAGATGTTTTAGCTTCACTAATAGAGTGACAAAAAAGCTAAAGTTTATATAGAGTGCTTACGCTGTTAAAGCAAAGATTGTGTTTTTAGTGTCTTACTAAGGAAAAAACTGCTCTTATCTATGGGGAAGAAAACGAGATTTTCTAATAGGGAAGGACCCTTCCAAATGCTTCCAAAAGAAATCTGAATATTTTAGTGAAATAATAGAGGTCAGAATATAGAGATTTTAGGAGTAACTGCCATAGTAAAATAAGTTAGTCCATCTGCCCACTGTACTTTGGATTCAGTCTCCCCACTGCAGAGTTAAGTGAGATTAAAGATATGCTTATATATTTGTTATGAGTTAAATTCATCTAAACACATGAAGGTCAGCAGTAGACCTAGAGATCCTATATATTTTAAATTAATACATAAGTGCTACAGGGGTCTGGCCTTTCCTAAATTGTTGCAAAAGTCACATTTCTTCTCTCCTTAGTTTGCAGCAAATAGACGAGCCAGAGCAATGGAGAGACACACTGAAACCCTCTTCTCTTGCTGAGTGATGATTTCCACAGAAAAGCCATTGCAGTGGCTCTTTTCAAGGGCCCTCCCATCATCAGTAAATGTCCACGTGCAGTAGCTCACGCACAATGGGCAGCATCTAGAGGGATGGAGTGGAGTGGTGGCTCCTTGGCCCCCTGTCATTTGCATGTGTTGGGGACAGCAACACCCAAGCCTGGACCTGCTTTTTCCTGGCTGAGGCGAGAGCTCCTAATGTCCCCTATAGGACATATACATATGAAAAGAATTGCCATTAGGATCGTAATCTAATTTACCCTTTTCTTGCCATACTATTACAATATTTTTTTGAACTGTCATTAGTTTCTTTCCTTTGCTGTTTCCTGCTCTTTCACATTCTCTTTTGTGCACACTCTCTTGCTCTTTACCTCTTTCCTTTGTTATTGGTTGGCAGCTTTTCCACTTCTTCCCCTTTTTCTTCTGGCTTTCACAACATCATTCTCCAGACCTTATTTTACTTAAAAAATAATAATAATAATAAAAAAATCTGCACTCACCTTTTAATCCTTTTTCTTAGGCTCTATAAAAGGTCTTCCAGTTAAAATATCAGCTATAACTTCAACTTCTATTTCTAACATACCTTTTTTTGCAACTGGTTTTGTTTCAATTTCCCTTATGTTTGGCATAAATAAATTTTAGTCTGAAAAGACCTTATGATTAGTTATGGGTTGAAGGCCATTCTTAGAGAAAAAAAGGGATTAAACACCTCCAAGAACACACAATGGAAAGAAAGGGGAGCTGGATGGAGAAACCAGTTGTGCTGACAGGCTGTCTGAGGAGCTCTGCTGTTCTCTAAAGCAGACCTAACACCTTTTGTGAAGATTACAGCTACCCTGTTTGCAATGTCCTTCCCTATAGGAAGCACTCAAAGTGAAACAGAGAATCTGAACTTTGAATGCAGACTGCAGAGAAGCATAAACAGGCAATCAAATCCAGCTATAAAAACATGACATGATCTATACATAATACATTTGAACCCCAGCATATAGGTTGCTTTTTATTACAGTTATTAAGAAGAGTCCACAGGATCTGAAAAATAACCTGATCCTAAAGAGAAAAGAAAATTACACTCTTTATTTGAAACCATTACTTACTATACCACTTTGGGGGGTTTAACTGCATTGTCTAGCATGCATCATCTTGGCGCGCTACTTTTTCGCAGGGGAATTCAGCTATAAGTCCCTGTTTTCGGTACTTACTGGAGTTACATGCTCTATAAAGGAGAACACAATATGGACTTCTGTGCTTCACGCACTCAGTAATAAACATATGGAATAAATTACCAGGGAAAAGCATTTTGAAATAAAGAATACAAATGGGTCAAGTTTATTTCTGTGGAAGGAAGAAACAGAGACTTGTAATCCAACAGCAGAAAGCCTGGGACTGAGGCAAACTGGAAATGGGCAGGTGCAAGCAGGCAGCCCTTTCTTAATCTTGGAATGATATGCATTTGAAGCTCTCATATGTGCCCTTCGTATTAAACACCACATTTGTGGGCATAATTACTTAACTCTACTTTCATATGTCATCTTCAAATTCTTTAACCTCAGTGTTCTGAGCCTACAATCATTTCCCAATTAATCACAGCAAATTGCCTGACAGCCTTTAACAGCCACTGTGATGAAGCAG
>NW_010313096.1:144099-148776 GCF_000700745.2 Antrostomus carolinensis
TTCAAAACCCCTTTCTCTACTTTTAGCAGATCAAGGCAATAAAGATGGTGTGACAACTTACTAAGACAGAATTTCTGCTTTGTTACTCCAATGTTAACTTTTCTGGTCAGAAAGTATCACAGCTGCATACAAGCAATGTCGGGAGCTTTCATGATTTACGGGAAATAGACACAAAATAAGAAGCAGGCCTTGCTATTCTATGGGAGGAAGACAAATGACTGGGTTTAAGGAAGTGTCTTAAGTAAAATTTAGTAGTAAGTTCTTATGGAAGGAGGCTAATATTGATAGAAGAAAGTATCAGTGACTTGCTGAGTCTAATTTTGAGTAGCACTCGAGATTTGTTACCTCCTAATAAATCTAGGAAAAAAAATGCTGTGCAGTGATTTCCAGAAATATAAAAGAGAAACTGAACTCAACAAAGCAGTGTGTGGAGTAAACTCATCCACCCATATATGAATTGTTTACTGTCCTGCTGCTTAGATGGGATTCACATGTTGTGTAAGCTTGAATTTAGCTGTTTCCATAGATTTGATTTTCATCTACTGTCTGTGCTTGTCAGACTTTAACATGTGATGTTAAGAAAAATGATAAAGATTCTGTGACTAAAATACTGTAGTAGTTGGTGAGGTACTCTTACCAGCATAGTCAAGAGTAGTATCACTGTGAAGGTTCTTCTTGTTATCGGACAATGGGAGATACTGAGATTGTCCTTCTGAAAGAGAAACTAAAAGATTAAAATAATTGCTTTGAAATCTGTCCTTCCCTCAAACCCTGAGCAATCAGATCTCACTGACTTCAGCACATGTGCTGAAAGAACTGTATTGCCTACAAAAGGAAAGGGTTTTTTTGGAGGTTCTGTCAATAATGTAAATTACTTCTTCCTAGTTTTCAAATATTTATTTTCTCACTTCTAATTAGGGTGAGGAAAGAATGTGATAGATAAGATACTCAAATTCACAAATGGCTGGTATTCAAAATCTGTAAGAAATGTTTTTAACAGTGATAGGTTTACAAAGGTACAACTATAAAATACAATTATTATATGGCATGTTATTTTCATCCCACTCATGATTATTATTCTTTAATAATTTTATTTTTTTAAAACTACATAAAGATACAACATATTCCTATGGGAAATCACATTTTAAAATATGGGGAAATGAAACTTTTCTGACATTTAAAGTGATTTTTTTTTTCCAAATCTGTCCCATGGGCTTTGGAGGTGCAGGGAGACCTAGCATTCAAATCCCGTAACAGGGACTGAAAATGTCAGCCTGAAGGCAATGTTAGAAAACACAATAGGTCAAATTCCTTCTTTAAGAATACTGTCCAGAGCTATCAATAGCATATTGCTCTGTTTCCTTAGCAGAGAATTTGTTTCAATATGTGCCAGATGCTACAAAAAATATTTAGAGAAGTTATTCTCTGTATGGACTACAAAGTCAGCCAGACCCTCAGCATTTGTTATGTTTCTGCTGCCCAGATGCACATGTCAAGGAACTTTCTCAGCTAATGCTACTTACTAAAAATGTTTCTTTCACACAAATGCCTAATACCACAAGCTCCTGTAGTGCTTCTCAGCTTTTACTGGGTTTTCATTTTGTTGCCCTGAGAATTATAAGAAGATGCTGATCATCTGTGTTGCTAGTCCTAAGGCTTTGGTTACTGTTAGAGAGTAGTTATCCTTAATGTAAAACATCCTTTGGCAAAAAACAAATGGGGAAACAGAAAACCTCTATATAGACAGCACTATTGCAGACATTTTAGAATCAGATGAACTGGGAAGCAAAGCACACACATACACATGCTAGCCTCTTCTCTATCTGTCAATTTATTCTCTGTCTATGAGAAAAAAACAGAATCTGTTAACAACTGACCTGTTGCTCAGCTAGCTATACGGAAATCATTAACCTATTAGGATGCACACATGCTGTTCCACCTGGCAGGATGATGTTTCAATTTTAGTTTTTGACAAAGATTTCAAGAAAGACAGCATTCTCAACAGGAGGAAATTCATCTGAGAATACTGTAAACTCAGTGATTTTTCTGAAGGATCGTTAAAAGGATCTTTAATGAAAGCCGCTGAGTAAAGTGTCACAGAAAGAAATGGACTCATTGAGGACCTTGAGTAGTTTTGGGGGAGAACAATGGCATCCTTATGTTTCAAAATGAAGTAAGAATGTTAGGAGGCTGGGCTGAGAATTCTAGGATAATGAGGCTATATGAGGAGGGCTATTTTGTCCCAGAGCAAGCTTTTCCTATGTCCTGGAAAAGCTTAGGAGAGCAAGAGGTATATAACACATCCTTCCATCCTGTGGCAGGCAGCTGTCACTGTCCAATGGGAGGTCTCCCCTGCCTTATTGCTGAAGTGCTTTGTATTCCTTTTCTCAAACTCTTGTTGGTCCCACTTGATATTTCTAGTTAGGTTAATCCTTTCCTTATGTTTGCAGATGATGCAAAGCTAGGAGGGGAAGATGATACATCAGAGGGCTGTGTTGCCTTTCAGAGGAACCTATATAGGCTGGACAATTGAGCCAAAGGAACCTCATGGAGTTCAACTATGGGAAATGAGAAGTCCTTCCTCTGGGAAGGGATAGTCAACACCATGACTGGGAAGGGACTGTCTGGAAAGCAGCTTTGCAGAGAAGGACCTGAGGGTCTTGGTGGATAATAAGTTGACAATAAACCAGAAACATGCCCTTGCAACAAAGAGGACCAATGATATCCTGAGCTGCATTAAGCAGAGCATTGCCAGAAGGTTGAGGGAGGTGATCCTATCCCTCAGCACTGGTGAGACTCATCTGAAGTGCTGAGTCCAGCGTTTGACTTCCCAATACAAGAGAGACTTGGACTTACTGGAATATATTCAGCAAATGACCATGAAAATGATAAAGGGACAGGAATATCTCTCCTGTGAAGGAAGGCTGAGAGAACCTGGAACTGTTCACCATGGAGAAGAGAAGGCTCAGAGGGATCTTATCAGCATGTATAAATACCTGATGGAGGGGGTAAAGAAGATAGAGCCAGTGTTTTCCAAGCGGGGCCCAGGTACAAGACAAGAGGCAATGGGCACAACGTTGAAACATATGAGATTAGTCTTGACCATAAAGAAAGACTTTTTTTACTATGAGAGTGGCTGAGCATGGGAGTGCCTTCTGAGAGGCATTTCAGTCTCCATTCTTGGAGATATCGCAAACCCATTTGGACATAGCCTTGGACAACAAGCTTTAGGAGACCTTGCTTGAGCAGGAGGTTTGGAGTAGTTGATCTTGAGAGTTTCCTTTGAGTCCCATCTATTCTGTGGTTCTGTGATTCTGCTATTGTAAAATTATTCTTAGGTTAATGTTGTGCTTAGATAACACAGAATTAAAACAACTCAAGAAAAATGTGTTTGGCCTCACTGTGGTTTACTTAAATTTAGAATAATAATAGAAATTGAAGAAAGTATACATCATATATAGAAGGTTTTTTTGTAAATGATATGTGAAAAGAGTTATTCTGAGCATGGAATTGAGCTGTGAATTTCCCTAGCACAGTAAGAAGCAGTGCTCTATTCATTTAAAAATCTGAAATTAAAGTTGTATGAATTTTTTAATGTATCACAAAAACTGGTAAGTCCCATATTTTTGTTGGAATATCAGAGGCATATTTTATATGGATAACTGGATAACTTTCACAGTTACAGTAGACAAAGCAAGCTTGGTTCTGTCAATCATTTTTTTGGATCTGCTGAACTAATTCTTGCTTCTAAAATCCAACCCCATGGACCAAAAGGGATGTTGTACTAATTTTATATTTGACTTATAACCACAATTAAGTCTCTAAGCAACAGTACAAGACTAACACGGACTAATAGTTCAACTTGTAAGAAGTGAGGGGAAGAGCATCATGTTGATGTGAGCCATTATAGTTTGGTGATGTATGGAGGCTACCACTGTGTAGTGCAAATCAGAACTTATGAAAATAGAGAAATAAGCCAATTTCTTAGAAGCAGAAATGATTTGGAATAAAGTGAAATGAGTGCATAATCTAAGAAGCTGAAAGGATCTCTGGGGCACAATTAGAGAAGGATAAATGTAATTAATTTTCTACCTACAAACTATAGAGCGTTTGCAGGTAGCTGTACTTCTGGCTCACAAGCCCGCTGTGTCATCTGAGACAGAAAGCTGGCTGTGAAGACAGAGGAATTATGCACACCTCATTCAACAGAAAAAAGTATAGGTATTTTATACAAAATTTAAGTGATTAAAACCCCACTTATTTTAAGACTGAAACCTTTAACTGTAAGGCAGGAGAAAGTTCTTGGTAAAACCCAGGGTTTGGTTGTGAGCTAAAATGTCTTGGTGTGTGGATTAACTGTATGAGCAAATAGCAGACTGGAAAATAAACTGTTTGAAACAGTATGATTACAAAATAGCATGTTGTTTTAGAAGCTATGTATAAAAGCTTAAAAAAGACATCAGGCTTTCAGTCTCAAGAAAAGACAAGAAGAGGAATTGAAGTAATTTACTAAGGGTAGGGATACTATCAATAAAATACAGAACAGAGCTAAAAAAAACCCAACTAGTCCATGATTCATGCCAAAAAAGCACTCCATTCACCTGAAGGCAGAGGTTAAGGAGAGCAGTTTTTAAGGTTCAATGCAAAACCACCCCTACACCTCAGGACTAGTTCAAT
>NW_010313097.1:0-2308 GCF_000700745.2 Antrostomus carolinensis
CCTTGTTATATCTCATTAAGTGTTTCTCTGCTCTGGCATCTGGAAACTGAAGAGTTTGGAGCTGCAGGGAGGCAGTTTCTCAGTGTAGTTATTTTTTCCCCTGTAAAACAAACCTTCCTGGGCACTCAGGGGAATCAATGAAATGTATTTGTGCGGTTACCAGCCTCTCAGAAGATGTAGACACTTAATACCATCTCACACAGGTGACCTGAGTTAAAAAGGATGACTGGTCTCCAGTTCAGGGTTTCCACAGGCAGGTGGGATTCAAGGTCAGAAGAAATAGCTGGGTTCTAACCTTCAGAAAATAAGTTTATCCAATAAAACTCATCAATGTTTCTAAATCTCAAGGACAAGCAACCATTTTGGTTCTTTCCAACCAAGATGCATTTGGAAAAAACACTTGACATGTGCAGCATATTTTTTATCAACCCATCAAGCCTCAAAGTTCTTTAGATATTTGCAAATTAGGAAATAATGGCACAGAAAAGCTTACAGATTCCTACTACTAAATGAAGTTTGCTTCAAACACATAAAACACTATTTATTAAGATGATGGCAGTTCAACCAGAAGTTCATCCAAATGATTACAACCCACAGTACTGGGGGTGGGTCTGTTCAACCAAGGAGCAAGGGACAGGACAAGAGGAAATGGGCTCCAGTTGTGGCCAGGGCAGTTGAGATGGGATGTGAGGAAGAATTTCTTTGCTGCAAGGGTTCTGAGGCATTGGAAGGGGTTGCCCAGGGCAGTGGTGGAGTCCCCATCCCTGGAGGGATTGAAGAGTTGTGTAGACACAGTGCTGAGGGACATGGGTTAGTCAGGGACTGGTCAGTGTTGGGTTCATGGTTGGACTCAATGATCTTCAAGGGCTTTTCCAATCCAGGCAATTCTGGGATTCTGTAAACACCCTTTTTTAAACTAGCTACGTAGAGCATCACCTCAACCGGACTGCACACCACCATGCTGAAAGAGTTGGGGCTGTTCAGCCTGGAGAAGAGAAGGCTCTGGGGAGACCTTCTAGTGGCCTCCCAGTACCTGAAGGGGCTCCAGGAAGGCTGGGGAGGGACTTTTCATAAGGGCAGTAAGTGACAAAACAAGGGGAAATGGGTTTAAACTGAAAGAGGGGAGGTTTAGATGAGATATTAGGAAGAAGTTCTTCACTGTGAGGGTGGTCAGACACTGGAACAGGTTGCCCAAGGAAGTTGTGGATGCTCCTCCCTGGAAGTGTTGAAGGCCAGGCTGGATGAGGCTTTGAGCAACCTGGTCTAGTGGAAGGTGTCCCTGCTGCTGGCAGGGGGGTTGGGACTGGATGATCTTTCAGGTCCCTTCCAACCCAAACCATTCTATGATTCTATGATCAGGTAAATTGAAACAGATCAATGTTGAGGAGCTCATCCAGTTGAAACATCTGGGGTTGGCAGGGAAATAAAAGGAAGGATGAAACTCTGCCAGGCTACAATAGGAAAATTCAGCCAAAATAAGATTGCTAGAATGAAAAACCAGACTCCTGGGCTGCAATCACAGCACTGGTGGTTTTAATTTGTGTCTGAATTTTTGTTCTGCTTAAAGACTCACGTCTAGAGAGATGTTCCTCCTAGAACTACAGGACTATTTGCTATTTTCAGATTTCCTGATGAAAACTAATGGCAGATACAGCCCAGAATCCTCTTCATTTTATGTGCATCTCAAATCAGGATTTGAAGACTATGCTGAAGTATTTTAGATCACGCCCTCTCTCCCTCTCCTTCAGATCACCTGGAACAAAGCATGGTTTTATTTATTCCTGGAGCATAACCAAGAGATATCCAAGTTTAAACTCAAACACTCTGCAGAACATCAACTCCAGCATCGTGCTTTATTAAAGTTCCTTTTTTTCTCAGCTTATTTTAATCACAAAATCCACTGGAAGGTCATTTGCAAAGTCAAGGGTGCAAGAAGATGGTGCAACAAAACTCAACGTGAGATCTTGCAGAAGGGAAAGATGATTTTATTTTAAGAAATATTTAAATAAGCTGGTTCTGGCTGCTCATATCCACAAGAATCAAGAATATCCAAGTGATCCAGCCAGGATCACTGACATACAGCACAAAGGGTGAAAGGATGAGAGCTGCCAAGTCCTTGCTATGACTCCTGGATTGTTCTTCATTCAGAAGGACAGGTTCATTTTGGACAGGTCTTTTATAACCTCTGGCTCCTATGGCGAGATGATTTGGCCTCAAGAGTTTTGCTTCCATCTGCTTCCATGAAGTTTAGGCTGATCTGCTGCCTAGTGTCTGTGTTTCCTCATTTTCACAGCATGGTGGGGGTTGG
>NW_010313098.1:0-10356 GCF_000700745.2 Antrostomus carolinensis
ATTGTGATTCCCTTCCCATCTCACCAGGTGGCGGGAGTGAGTGCAGGACCACACGGTCCTGTGTGGTTTAACCTTTGGGTTAAACCACCACACATGGCTTTTGACTGCTCTTCCCAATCACTTCCCTATTCACATCCAGAGGCATGCCCCAGGTTTCAGAGCCCATTGTCCCAGTGAGTTGCACACCTCTACAGTGGTGTACACCAGTCACTGTACCACAGAGCTACTGCCTCCACATCTTCATCCTACACAGATCCCACAGACCTACACAGTGAAAAGTACTGCTGGCCCTACAGAAGAAAGTTTTTACATTAATCTGATAAATATTTGTTCAATTTTATTCTAAAAAACTTGCAAGCTTGCATCTCAAAAATATATGCCTCAATTTACAAAATTAGGGACTTTGGGTCAGCACAAATTCCTCGTACACAAGATTACTGCACAGTTAAGTTTTCTGGAAGGCACTGAAGAGCAAAATGGTGACAGAGGCATCCCATATTAAGGAATGGTTATTCCAGAAGCTCAGCTGTGTACACTACCAAGGGTTCTAACAGGGCTCAAATGGGGCAAGTCTACCCTGCATTTCAAGCATACACCTGACTAGTACCTCTAGCACCGCTGGATGCACTCCAAAATGTAACTATGCTTCATTCAAACGCATCAAATGCTCTCCTGGAAGTCACAGAATGGTCAGGGTTGGAAGGGACCTCTGGACATCATTTAGTCTGACCCCCATGTCCCAAGCGGGTACACCTAGAGCACATCACACAGGGACTGCATCCAGACAGGTTTTGAACATCTCCAGATAAGGAGATGCCACATCTCTGGGCAGCCTGTTCCACTGCTCTGTCACTCTCAAAGTAAAGAAGTTTTTCCTTGCCTTCAGATGGAACTTCCTGTGTTCCAATCTGTACCCGTTGCCCCTTGTCTTATCACCGGGCACCACTGAAAAGTCTGGCCCCATCATTTTGACACCTGCCCTTTAGGTATTTATAAGCATTAGTAAGATCCCCTCTCAGCCTTCTCCAGGCTAAACAGACCCAGGCCTCTCAGTCTTTCCTCACAAGAGGAGTAAAAGCATCTATCCACCATAATTAACTTACCAGATCAATTCAATCCACCATCTAACTACCAAGCTGATCCAAACTCTGAAGAAGGACCCTACAAGCACTGCTACTTTTCCAACTCTTTCAGTTGGTCTGATAAGCTTTCCTACAAGCTCTTCCTCCAATATAAGAAATAGTTAAAATATAGACCCAAGTGGCACATTACCACTAAGCTTAATCCTGCTGGCACTGAGTATTAAAGAGTAAAAGGAGGAATTCATTTACCTGACTAAGAAAAGTTTCATTTAAGGTTTGATGCTGGCTCCCTTGTAGAGTCAGTCTACTGAAATAAGTTTTCATATACTCTGAATAGGGATAACTTTAACAGCAAAGCCTCTCCTTTGCCATAATAATTTACTCCAGGCCCTCTGACCAATATACTTTGCAATGCAATTTGCAAAAATGAAAAAGAAAAAAAACTCACACCCCAAAACAAGATAGTTTCACCTGTTTACCTACAACCACACCAAGGATTTCATAGTCAACACAGCCATGTCAGTCAAGGATCACACCCTTACATCAACATACTTGTATGAACAAACACCTGCACAATAGACCCAACTGAGGTAAATGAGGAAATGAAAGTTAAGAGCAGAAGGACTGCTTTGGTTTCTACTGAATGTAGTCTTATTTGGGGTGTTTCCACTTGTTATTTCCACTGACATAAATACCTGTATGTGGTTTTAAGTCAGTTGTCTGAAGCTTTTTTTATATTCTGCAACATCATCTTAGTACTGCCCCATACAGGTTACCAGTATGGATGCATGTACACACTCATCCAAGTGAGACAAGTTTTTCACTGCTGAAGCATTTCATAGCCTCCCATTTTCAGAACACAGCCCAGCTTCTCAAAAATGGTCTCAGATACTATTTGTGGACACAGAAATTACAGCAGAAAAAAACCTGGTTTTCTTTCTTTTCTGTAGAAACAAACTTACACAGAAGAGGTAAGAGCACACTATAGAGCACCACAACTCATAAAAATGGAGTAGCCAAAGTGCAACAGTCAGTCCTGAAATCAGTCTTGCCCCACAGCAGACCCAGAGAAACATGCTAGAGCACAAAGCTCACCAGCCTCACCTTCCTGGCTCACCTAGAGACCTTCTGATTATTTCCTTTGCATTAGGAACTAACCCCACCTCATTTGCTTTAATAGTAAGCACTCTACACTCATCCTTATGCCACCACAGCCCACAGGCATTGTTTCTGTCAATACTTCATCATTCTCTTACAAAGATTAGAAGACTCTTTTCCAACCAAAAGATTTGCCTTCTCCCTCAATTTAAGCCCAAGTATCACATAATATCAAATAAACTGAACTATAAATCAAATTTGATTTAAAACTGTTCCTTTTTTTTAACCTGTCCCTGTTTTTCCCCATCTTCACCGATTTTTTTGGACAAACCATTTCAGTGAAATGACAGTTGACAAGTAGGAAAACTACTGAAGCATCAAAATAGGAACATCAACCACAACATAAAACTGCTTACTACTGTAATGCATTGTTTAATTATACACTTACCTAGTCATGAGAAAGGGATGGTGTGAATAACTTCCTGTTTATAACTACCTGGTAAGACCTGTCCACTGCCCTTCCAAATACTGACCAAATCTGTTTCCATACCAATTTTGAATTGCTCATGTTTAATTATAACTTGACTGAAACACCATAATTCAAGCCTGGACTACAAGTTACAGTGCATCTTACAAAATGCAGACAGGTGCTTTTCCACCAAAGTACGAGCAACATCCTTAGTCAAAATAGAAAGGATGCTCTGTCGTTGTTGCTAAGCATTGACAAGTATCTTTTTTTTTGAAGTCCAGTCATGCATTTGTGTCAACTGCAAAGTCCTAAGAACAAGATAAAACTGCCTCAAAAATTAAGCTTGGCTTAAACTCAAAGATCTGGACTTTTTCCCCAAAACCCTGAGAAGTGGAAAGGTAGAACAGCTTCAAGCTTTCAAAGCCCCCCTTTTAGCAGGAACTGCTATACCCAAGAAACACCAGCTTTAAAAAAAAACCAGCACTGTTCTGCTTCATGTTGAAAAACTTCTCCACATCTTCAGTAAAGGAGTGCAAACTGGAAAGCAGCTAGGTCAGGGTGCTTCAGTTCTTGTTTAGAGATTGTCATCTTCTTTTTTCCCCCACTTCCAAGAAGTCTGCCTCATACATGGTTTACAGAGTAACTGGAAGTTCATCCTTTACATCACAGGCTGTTGCAACTTCTCTTTGACTTGATGTGAGCTCTCATCCATTCATAGGAACTCCAAACATCTGTCAGCAAATCAAACTAACAACGTTCACAGAAACTTGACCTTTAAGTGTTCATTGTGCCTCTGCTCTTCTGAGTTTTAGCAGTTGCATTCATTCAAAAATCAGTATTTGATTATATTACTTCCAGCCTGTGAATTCAGGAGTTGCAGAGATCATAAAATTGTACCTATAAGCATGGAAAACTGTAATACTGCCTGTTCATATTCAAAATATTGAAAGAGCCTTGAAGTCTAAAGCAGAAGGGTTTTTTTGATACAACAACACAAGTTTCTCTTTGTCAGAATGCAGCTTATAGCAAGCCACCTACGTGGCTTCAATTTATGATAGCTTTTTAAACTCTGAAAAGAATTAAGTTCTGCAGCCTGTTGCTACCTATCTGACTACGGAATGATTTTTTTCTTCATGGTGAAAGTTTTATATTCAGATCAAATGATTTGAATAACGGATTTTTTGTTTCTCCTCTTCAGTGATCTTATTCTTTTGCCCATGCTCATTGCTTAAAGGAAGTCTAAGAAATCAATACACATGAAGAACAGTTGTTAGATGTGTGCTACAGAACTTGCTTGTTCTCTGCTTTTTACACAACCAGACACCTGGTTTATTCTCAGTTGTTCAGCCTCATGATGTAAAACAAGCAGCAAAAGCATCGGAAAGTTGTGAAGTGTACATAGACAGCTAAGTGAAGAGGTAAGTAATTTATTTTTTTACCCCTATATATATATATATTTTTTTTTAAGCAAGATTTCAGGGAATTTCCTTCCATATATCTCAATCACTATTTTCACTGGCTTTTTTCAGTATACAGAAAATCCACCCTAACCATTGAAACTTCATTCTAATGGCAGCACAGTTGGATAAAGTGACACATCACAAGGAAAATTCATTTAGTCTTATCTGCAAAACACCGTTGTGAAAGAAAGCCTTAAAAACTTCACAGCGCAGAAACCAAAGTCACAGTTCTATCCTCCACAGGAGGAAGAAAAATCCATGTCTATTCTCAGAGTAGTTCTTTCCAAACCAAAGGACAAGTAAAACAACGTATTGAGAAGGAAAACGCACTATCAGGAAGAAAAAACAAGGCTAAATAGACACAGAGTATCTTATAAAGTTGTAGTTTATTCAGAGTCTCAAGGAAAGTGATGCTGAAATGGCCCAGAAGTTCCACTGCTTTATTTACTACCTCTGCACTGTCTGAAAAGCAATTTTCTGGAACTTCTCTCAGCTAACTCATATAAAAATCAGCATTAAGACAACAATGCATTTCATGAGATACAACTGGCATTTGAAGAGTCAGCAAGCACCCCAAAATCATCTGCTCATTAGAGTATTAACATGAATAGTGAAATCTGCATCTTTCTTTGACTGTTCACTTGAGGATATCAGCTCCCTGATTCTTCTGTAGGATAAGCTCACACACACTTTAACACCAATTTCATTGCTTCCTTAGCTTTTGCTGTGTTGTCAGGCCAAAGAGTACGTGGCTAAAGCAGTAACACAAGTTTCAAACACATTACAATGAACCTACATGAGCAAGCAGCACATTTGCCAATATGCTCCGAAGGACAAGTGTTCCTCATTCCATGCCATCACTGCCTTCCGCTGACAAGACCCTGAGTTGTTTTACATAAATTCTTTAAGTTTAACCAAGATACCACTGCCCCCCATTTCACATAAAATCAAAGACTTAGCCTATACTTCACATAACAGGAATTACATACTCAAGAAGAGAAAACCATAGCATATTCAAAAGTTAATTAGTCTGCAGTTGAATTAATTGTTAAGAAAATTAAAATCGTAATTTTAAACAGTAATTATGGCACAAAGTGATTTTCCTGATGCAATTATCTTTAGCACAGGTACCAAGGAACAGAATAATTCAAATATAAAGCATTTCAAAATAAGTTACTGAAAGAACTAATAGAGGAATATTTCTATCTGGTTTATTTCACTTAACAGCTTATCAGAAGAGAAATATTCAAAACTTTTTAAAGATTATTTTTATGTTAGTATGACCTGTTCCAGAATATTTAATAAAGCTAATTATTTATCAAGGACACATTGATAATTTCATATTTACTATTCAACCGACAAAACTGAACACCAGTACTCAAGAAGCAAATAAAAGTCTCACTTACTGGCAGTGGAGTATTTGTAGGGACATGGCATTCATTATGCACTGAGTGCCAGTAGGAGCTACTAGTGAAGTTATCAACTGATTTGTAACACACTAAAAACCCTTAAAAACATTACCTAATTTAACCAAACATGTAACAGAAAACTTGCAGAAGATCCCTTTATCCTTTCAACCTGATAAGAGACTGAAAAGCATCAGGTTTTGTTCCATGGATCACCATAAAGATGAAGTGCCTTCCTATAAAAGGGTGTCTAGAATAGAGGTTCTCTATTTTTATATATTCTGTTTTTACTTTGTCAACAAGAGATATGAAATAATTCATGAAATAATTCACTTACATGAAATTCATGTAAGTGCTTCTGCTACCCCATCAATTTAACAGCTAACCGCTTTGACAAAAAAGGCTCAACTGAAACATTCAAAGAAGAATATATTTAAAGACTGAATAATTTTTAAGCACATAAGCAGTTTCATCAATAACTTCTTTACCCATCCAACCATCATCCTACCTTTTGTCTGTGCTGTAAAGGGTAGTGGTACTCACTAAATGTTAATTCAGCACACAGCAAACAGGTCTCTCCAATTAGCTAGCTACCAAAGCTATTACAATTGCATAATTTACATTTGTCAAAAAATTCTTTCTTTGTCATTTTGGAGCTTGACAACACATTTCACAGGATGTGCTAGTCTCATGCTCTCATAGGAATAGCACTGAACAGACAGAATTGAGGAATGAGTTTCTGTAATTCATTTACAATCTTTGACATCAGCAGCCTCTCTCAATAAATACTCTGACAGCCCAAAGACCAGGTTCTATTCCTTCTACAGTATAGGTGGAGATCAAGAAATTTCCCATATTTGCTTGTCCATCATCTTTAAGAGTCACTATTAGCAGGTAAAAGAGCATAAGGTCTATCAGAAGAGACACTTTGTCCAACACAGGCAAAAATGAAAGACAGCAATGTCTAGCATTTGAAAAAACAAAGTTGAAAGGTTGTTTGTGCAAATATGGCAGCTCTCAGGAGCAATAAACAAGAAATTTCTGAAAACAACTGAACTACAGTTCCACCTGCTGTGGTCACCTGCTCTCCCCACTCTCCCTCAAGGTCAAACATCCAGGCTACATCAATCTTGGAATCGGTAAGGACCATATCAGTCCCTCAGCTATCTGATACAGATTGATACAGGAACCCTGACATTCCTGAACATAGGGGAAGGACACTCCAGGATGTCAACTGAAGAAGCAAAAGTCAACATAAAAATGCACATACTGCTTACATGAATTACAGTTTAAGCCACCCTCATCTAAACCTATAAAAACCAAACATGTCAGTATTTGGAGAACTATCACCACATGTAGCTGGACTACATGTATGCAGACACCCTGGTGAGAGCAGACGCCCATGTTGTGATGGAGACAAAGACAGAATACTCAGGCTGGCAAGTCACTTATGGCCATACATGAGAGTGCGCTCTGTCATAAAAGAGTGCAAGGTAGTTACATTTACTAATATTTACTAATTAAGTATGCAATCAGTGACTGAAGTGGAATTGTGTGGCTGGCTGTGCACTTAACTGGAGGACCTAAAAGAACCATGACACATGTTGAAGACAGCATCATATGAAGGGCAAGCAGGGATTACATCTAAAGGCCTCGACCCATTTCTTACAAAATTTCTTAACTGCAGTGAGCTACTGAAATGCCCAAGTAGAAAATACAAGAGATCATATGCTAGGGGCACTCAGTCCATCCCAACACACTTGGTCTGTTTGTGCATCTGGAGGTAGTATCAGTGCTAGAGATCATCAGCAGCCCATCCCCTGGAGGTTAGTCTCAGTTTCCTGTAGCAGCACACCCCGTTTTCAGTTAGCTCAGTCCCACACCTAGCATGGCACCTCTGCAAAATGAACAGGTAAATGCATCTAAACAAACTGTGCAGCTAATGTCTCACCTAACAGCATAACCAAACGCTTATTTGCACCAATACAGATAGGCAGGGCAGTACAGAGCTAGAAACTTGCAGGGTGTTAGAACAACTGAGCTTACCCTGCTGCATGATGCTGTGTAACACTGACCAACACTCGGTTCACACCAACCAAAAACAAAGCAGACCATATGATCTGCATTGGCAGATCACAGATAGTTCACCAGGGATTTGAAATATAAATTCAAAAAGTAGCACTTGACTTTCTAGTAGGGAGTGTTGCATGAAAGGACTCGTTTAGAAGAAAAACAGATTCTGTATTTGTAAGCACGGAAGGGAATGCTTATAAACCACAGTTATGAAAGCATTAGAAGGTGTCAAACACGTTCAGAGTTCAAAGATAAATTCAATTTCAGCAACAAAATACATTATATACTAAAGACAGAAACATTCCAAAATCACGTCTGAAGACAGCAGGAGAGGCTGGAACGTTTGTATTTTATACGTATTTTAAACTTATACTGAATATACCCTAAGGGTTGTTTTAGTCCAGCTAAAGCTGAGCAGTTAGGTCTAATTTCAGTTAGTGAAACACAGAGAAAACAATAAGAACTAAAACCATAACACTGAGACAAACATGGAACACAAAGTGGTGGTCACAGAAAAATTCTCAAGAACTCTAGACTTAAAGCATGTCCCCATTTGCTTTAAGTCATCTAACCTGGCATCTTTCCGCTGATATTTTAGAAAGCCTGTGTTAGATCCTGGGAAACAGTAGGCTGCTGCCAAAGTAAAGTACAAAATACTTGTTTCAGAACCAAGAACTAAACAGCAGACCACAGAATGGCAGGGGTTGGAAGTGACCTCTGGACATCATCTAGTCCAACACCCCTGCCAAAGCAGGTTCACCTTGAGCAGGTTGCTCAGGATCGCATCCAGGTGGCTTTTGAGTATCTCCAGAGAAGGAGACTCCACAACCTCTCTGGGCAGCCCGTCCCAGTGCTCTGTCACTCTTAAAGTAGTTTTTCCTCATCTTCAGAGGGAACTTCATGTGTTCCAGTTTGTGCCTGTCACTGGGCTCCACTGAAAAGAGCCTGGTCTCATCCTCTTGAGACCCAACCTTTAGGTATTTACAAGCACTAATAAGATCCCCTCTCAAGTCTTCTCCAGGCTAAACAGACCCAGCTCTCTCAGTCTTTCCTCATAAGAGAGATGCTCAAGTTCTCTCACCATCTTTGTGGCCTCTGCTGGACTCTCTCCAGTAGTTCCTTGCCTTTCTTGAACTGGGGAGCCCAGAACTGGACACAGTATTCCAGATGCGGCCTCACCAGGGCAGAGTAGAGAGGGAGGAGAACCTCCCTCGACCTGCTGGCCACGCTCTTCTCAATGCACCCCAGGACACTGTTGGCCTTCCTGGCCACAAGGACACAGTGCTGGCTCATGGCCAGCCTGCTGTCCACCAGCACACCCAGGTCCTTTTCCATAGAGCTCCTCTCTAGCAGGTCAGGCCCTGACCTGTACTGGTGCCTGGGGTTATTCCTCCCCAGGTGAAGGACTCTACAGTTGCCTTTGTTGAACTTCATTAGGTTCCTCATCTCAAACAAAGCTTCCTGTCTGTCCTCTCCTTTGTTATTCTCTAGAAACTACTTTGGTCACTCCTGGCAGGAACGTCACAGTACCACCAGCACCAGCCAGTTTGTTTAGCATTCACCCTGCAGTCACATCCTATTGAGTGCTTACATTTCACTCAACTCTGACTGGGCCTTTTGTAAGGAAGCTGTAAGTAAAGGCTGAAGGCAGAACAGGACTTGACATTTAGTACTGTTTTAAATGCAACTTAATACCTAAAAAATTGCCAGGTTTTGTCTGAGATTATATGTTAAAAGTGCTTAAGCATTAAAATAACAACTTATCTGTCCTTAATAAGATGAAACAGTGGTGAGGACCAAAGTCCTGTTGTTTTACACAAGCAGATTTTTCTAAGTTTAACTGAAGTAGCTAATCTTGAAGAATCAATTTTTTCTTCCATTCTGGTTACTAAGATTTCAACAAAAAAAGTAACCAGGAAAAAAAAGTATAAATCTATTTATAAAACTACTTCAATACTAGACAACTACAAGAAGCAACTACAGAAAATAACTTTAGTAATGAAAAGGAGCTCTGAGTAGAGCTTTGGGGTATTTAACTTAAATAACATCAAGTGCTTGTACAAAGTTAATGAATTATTTATGTGCATTAATATGGACAAATTCACATTAGTCTTTTGAGACAAGCTTTCAGTACCTCTTCTGCTTGAAGAAATAAACTCCTCTGACTACGAGCACAAGAAGATCCAAATTTCTGCTGATTTTTAAGTAACTGGCACACATCCAACACAGCCTCCTATGTTAAAACAGACTAGCAAGTAGTATGCCTACCCCAAAATTCACTGAAATTGAAATCCGCCCAGACTTACCCCTGGTATACATCTAACTCCTGTACTCCCTGCAGAATGAGATCAGCCTTCTGACAGTTGTGTTTAAAGTTAGCATTCTCCTGCATTTCACAGTTTCCCAACGAACCCACAACACCAGAGACAAACTTGAACCTCCGCAAAGTATTACATATGGTCACTATTTAAAAGGTATATATGCCATCTAGTATTTCCACGAGGTGCTAGGCAGATTATAAACTCTTCTGAGAGTTGTGTTACATGATGGACGTACTCTACATCGCGAAGCAGGTGAAGAAGTTGCCACCCAACAGCGTGGCTCGCCATGGGTATTCCTAAAGCGGGCGAACGACGACAACAGTAAGTCTTGCGCCCACACCTGACCCTCGCCAAACACCTTCCGTGGCGCTTCCATTTCCTCGGAGCACCCACGACCCCCGCTCAGAGCGGCGAGAAGGAGGCAGCAGGCCCTGCCCCTCTGAGGGG
>NW_010313099.1:0-4497 GCF_000700745.2 Antrostomus carolinensis
TGTTAAGGCTGCATAGTCAATCTCTAACCCAGTACTCATAGACCAAGGGGAAGTCTTCCTTTTCCCAAACTGGTCCCTTGGGTCAGGGATTCCTGAGGCGTGGCCTTGGCAGCGGAGACTGAAGCAAAGAAGGCATTCAGTAACTGCCTTCTCCATGTCCTTTGTTATCAGGTACCCTGCCCCATTCAGTATTGGCCCCACATTTCCCTTGGCCTTCGTTTTGTTATTGATGTATTTGAAGAAGCCAATTCTCCAGATGACACTGTGTTTTCCTCCTTTGTTGTTTTAAGGACAAACAAAAAAGTATGGTTTATTGAAGGAAAGTAAGAGTAAACTTGAAGCCTGTATCAGAGAAATGCTGAGGTGTTCATCTGGAAGTATTATCAGGTGTAAACATTTTGCCTGTATTTTGTGTTTGAGTGATTTCTCACAACGCTGCTGTGAAGTATTATGCCTAACCCGTCTAGTGTTGACAGACTGAATTCTTCAAACTTTTCCTGGTGTTTAAAGCTAGATGAATTTGCAATTACTCTGAAATTCTTGCCAGTGACTTCCTCATGTGGTTTAAGAGGGAATGGCTTATTTGCAGACCTTTTGTATACCAGAACGCCAATCACATAAGCAGAATTTATTGGTTGTAGTGTTGTAGTGTTAAAGTAAGAACTCGAGGATCTGCACACCACTGTACTAAGCACAGGCAATATAAATGCATATAGATGATCTTTGTCTAGTTGCAAGTCTTAAGTCAGGATGTGGATTGTGTGCAGCATTACATATAGAATTACATATGTTCAGCTTGGCAGGCTTCTTTGTAATTTGCTTTGATCTCCAGAAGTGCCGACTGCTTCTGTTATCACAGCAGAAATTATACGTTGCTTTAATGAAATAAAATGTAGGACCAACGGTTTGGTATTTAGAGTTACAGTGGGTATTAAATTTGATGAATTTCTCATTTCTGTTCAGTATTCATTAATCCAGAAAGCTAATGCTTTCACCAAAAAAGCAAATACACAAAACATCCAAAGAACATATTAAACCTAGGTAGGAATAACAGGCTTTCCTGAAAGAGCCGTGTTGACAGAAGAAATTTTCTGATCTGAGAAATTTATACTGAACATCTTTGTTTTAAGACTGTCAGCTTTCCAGAAGCATCATTTAATGTATTTAATTGTGCAAGGCTGGAAAAGTATTTTGTCCAAGTTACTAATTAAAAGACCATCTGAAGCTGCAGAAGTCTTACAAAGATTATGAGAGTACAATTGATATAATTAATGTATAAGTGATTTTTGCAAAACCAGCATTTTTTTTCAGTGAGTTGCTCTTGTTTCTTTCATTTTGTATGACGTACATAGTGGACACAACTAATTTCTAAGGTTTCTGCTAATTGCAATTTTGTACACCTATGCCTTATTATATATTTAATTCTATAGAAATAAAAAATTTCCAGCATCATCATAGATAAACTTTGCTCTCTAATGCTAACCACAGTATGTTGACTATCTTTTTCCTTTAAAAAAAAGTCTAGTTTTTGTTTCCTGTCCCTGAATAATGTCACTCTGTGAGAAAATTAAAGGTTTCTGCCTTATCTTTTGTTTGACAGGGTTTAGGAGAGTTTATAGCATTACTTCAGTTCCTTGAACAATCTCCACAGGAGCTCAGACACTTACTTCAGAGGCTGTGTGAAAGAGTCTCACATATAATAGTAGGAAGTAGTCAAGACAAAGTTGGAGGGCTGAACTTTAGCTTGGATCTTGGCTCATGTTTCGGCACTACTGAACAAAAATGTTTACTGTGGCATCCACTTTTTAGCTTGAGTACTGTCCTCAACTTTGTAACATTTGTATGATTTAGCAATGGAAAAAATAGCTCTGCAAAAATCACCTGGTTGCATGGTTATTGCACCAAGATGAACAGAACTGTAACATGCTGTTTAAAAAAGCTTGTTCCTTTGAAAACAAGGGGTTTTTGTTTTTTTTCTTTTCTGTGATTATTTTCCTAGGAAGTTTCTCTTGGCAAAGAGTTCTCTGGGAACTTGCTATGAACCTTATTAAGAATAGCTACCTGTTCGCTGGTGCTGCTAACTTGGTCTTATGCTGTGCTGTTGCATAAATTTCCACTGTTTTTTTTGACATCATATGCTATCCCAATGAAATTTCAGCATTGTTTTAGCTTTCAGGAGTTTGTGCTTCTAATTAAATTCAGCAAATCTTTTTTCTTCATGCAGATATGAACCTGAAAATAAAATTACAAGACCCAAATATAGTGTAGTGTGTTTCACAGAATTAAAAATTATTAGAGAAGATAGAAAACTGCATGGAACTTTAAGTGATGTGCATTATTTTTATCACTCTTTCTACTGATACTTCAGTATACTATATTTTCTTTCTTAAAAAAAAAAAAAAATCTTCTTATTCTTCCTTTTAATACCTCACTGTCCCATTAATTCTTTGTAGAACTTTCTGGAAAGACCCTGTTCCTATTGTAGTATCTAGATTCATAATACATGATAATTTCTGTTTCCTTATTTTCTACTACTTCTTGCTGCTGGACAAATTAATTTGCCGGCACAACTGTATCCATAAAATATCTTGTGGTGTAAGTTGTGGTACACGTGAAGCAAACAGAAGCAAAATTTCTTTACTGTCTAAAAACAGGAATTTCTTGGCACTCAGATCCTGAAAGCATTTTTGTCAACGTTGGTGGAAAGCAAAGTGTCAACATCATAGCAAAATGCCATGGTTTCTGTGGATCTTCCTTGCTAAGTGGTAATTGGCTTCTCTACACCTCTTGTGCCTGCCTGTAGTTCTGATACCTGAGTATTTGACTGAGACAAGTCTGGCCTAAGTGGTTCGGAGCAGCACTGTGTGCTTTGGCTCATCACATACTGTATTATATATTGAGTCCCTTCACTAAAACAATAGTATCCTTAAAAACAAATGGTTTATATCGTTGTACCCTTGTATGCTTGTGTTGTTTAGGGTTTTTTTTACTCCCCAAGCTTTCAAGACCGCCTTCAAATTAATTTTTCATTTAGATTTTTGTCATCTGAGCTGGACAGAGCTACCTTATAAAATTCCTGTTTAATGCATTTAGCTGTATGCTGTACTTGCAAACATTTCTAAATTCCATGAAGAATACAAAAGTAAACTAACAGGTGTTTCTTAACCAGGCTGTTTGTAAACAGTGTATGTGTGGAACAATTTACAGGGATACTGTAGTTAATTCATTGCAGAAAAGGAAAACAGCCATCAGTTCAAATTTGGCAGGAAGCACTGAGGAAGCAGCATTGGTGGGGAAAAAATGAGATGCAAGCCAATAAAAACTAAAACTTTACATTGAAATTCAGCTGGTTTTTTTAGACTGGACTGAAGGTTTTTATTGCTTCCAACTAACCATGAAAAAGCTGTTCAGAAAGCATTGCTCTCCTCCCATTTAGACAAAAACTAGTAAGTCAAATGCAAAATACAATGCTGGCATCTCATTTAGTATTTATTGGTTGAAAAGGATGTGCTTGCTATGGTGTCAGGTTTGGCTCCAAAGGTCTTATACTTTTGATGCGGGAAACTGGTTGTCGATCTGACAGTACCATATGTGCTTTTGATGGTCTGAGTTGTGTTTAGCTATAAAGCGCACCCTTAGAGAAGTGAGTTTAGCCAGCTCCTAATAGTCTTCATGTTCATCATCCCACTCTGGCTCATGAGCTGTCCTTAACATCCATGAGTGGTCCCTTCTGTCCTCAGCTACCAGCTGGAGTGTTGTGTTTCCAATGGCTGGAGGTGAAACTTGAAGTGAGTGACACCTTATTTGCTTCAGAACTGGCCATTATTGATCCCTCCCAGGTTTCTGTGTGCTTCCTGCACCACTGACCCCAGCCAGCGCTCGACCAGGCCTTCTGCAGACACGCCTCATTGCTGTCCTTCAAATCCCTTCTTCTTCTGGATGGTTCCTTGGCTGCAGTGCTTACAGTGCACTCAGTAAGTTAAGCCATTTGTTGGCTGGGACCACTACTTGTCATGCAAAGGATGCTGTCCCTTTCTGCCAGTGTCCAGGAACTTGTCCCTTGTTTTAAGCTGAAGTCTCCCATTAAGTACCAAAAGCGCCCTGAACAGTTTCCTTGGGTCAGGATGGCATCAGCCAAGATGGGTAAAGGTTTGTAGGACACACATGAAGGACAACTGTGAACCACAGCTACTGTGGACACATGCAAACGTGTCATGGTGTTGAGTCCTGTTCCCAAACTAGACTGGTTAGAATTCAGGGGTGCAGCAGTTTCACAGTTAGCTTAAGCTGTGCACTGAGCGTGCTGAGCTCTGCTGCTGAGAATGTCATGACTTGATTTGGCCAAATGCTAATAATATGTGTAAGCTCTTTGTGGCAAGGATCATCTGCTAGTCTGTTTTTGTCTAACACCTCACCCCATGAGTCCTGCTCCGTGGCCAGGACTCCTAGACAGTATGTTAATACAAATAATAAATAACACTTACAAAAATATCGCAG
>NW_010313099.1:4530-18202 GCF_000700745.2 Antrostomus carolinensis
GAGTCTTCAGCCATGGCTTTAATCAATAGGTTTATAGTTAGCTTTATTCACATTGAATAGTTTAAAATGTTAAGATGCAAATTCAGACGTAAGGAAAACCTTTTCTGTGTTAAAACCAAGACAGGATGATCACTGCAGAAGATGTCCTTTTTCAATTTTTTTTATTTTATACAGAGACAGTTTTGTTGCCCAGCCTTGAGAAGTAAAAGCCAACTAACACGCTTTAGAAAATAGTACTGGGTTAAAAGCAAACAGTCTACCTGTTTCAGAGCTGTCAAGTGACTTCACAAATATGTTATTTATAAAACTGTATAGATAAAGGTTTAGTGTCATGATTGTTTAATTTTTTTTTTTTTTTTAATGAGGATTCCAGGGATAACATTTGAAAATGGCAAAAAGAAAAACATTGCTGCTGCTGGAGCCCTAATGCTAGGCAGCTTGAAACGTAAACTTGCCCTAATCATGGCATTAACCTTTACTATAAATGACAGAGTCTTTCCTAGGGCTGGGGAGGGCAGCTGGTTTCCAAGAGGAGCTCATTTTGTACCCATGGAAAATGCAGGTTGCCCACTGGATTAATTTTTAGATTTACTTTCAGATCCTAAAGTGTCCTCCTCCAAGTTTAACCATGACTTGTATTATATTGGTTTACGGGCTCCAATCAAGTGTGTATTTCAGAAATGGCAAGCTTTTGAAGAACAATCTCTAAGTATCTGTAAGTATCAGAAAAAAATGGTAGTTTAACAAACAAAATACCATTCACTATGTAGTTTAGGGCTGCACTAAGTGAAGAATCCACTTCCCTGAGCTGTTGTCTTAGAAACGAAAGGCCTCCTGAGCAGAATGACTTAAACTCCTCAGGACAAATCCCACTGTTGAAGCTTATGACTTCTCTTAATAGTTGGGCAAATGCCACATGCTCTGGAGGTGTGTACCGTCTTCAGGAGTTTTCAGTGGAGGCATTGGATGCCCCAAGTCTGCAGACATGTTGTCTGATGAATGCAGCACTGTCAAAGTTGTATCCAGGTGCCTGCAATCTTTGGGTAACTTCTGTTGCAAAATCAATTAGCTTGCCAATGAGGATATGGAAAGAAGCACTGAACTGGTGTGCTGCATGTGTTTAGACCAGCATGCATAAAATAAGCAGAGCTACAAATATACATGTCTTGAAGCTCAAAGAAGTATCAGCTTTTGTCCTTAACAAGAAAAACTAGACCTAAGGCTGTGTTTGCTTTCAGCTGTTCTAAATTTGACTTTCCTACACCTTCTACTGTGCCAACACTAGCACTCATATGGTTATTAGCTGGAGTGGGCAACTGATCTGTCTGAAAAATACCCTCCTCCTTCATCTTACAGCATGTAACTGCATGAGCAGGAGTGCAGGCAGGAGGCAAGGAAGAGGCTCACCAAGTTGGAGAAGGAGGTGTCATTCTATCAGTTTAAAGTAGTTCCGAAACTGAAGCTAGGGAGTTTAAACTTGCAATCCTTAAGTTATTGGCCAAAATTGAAGGACACAGGGACCTGGGAAAGTCTCATCCCAAAATCCCTGCTTTAAAGGTTGCCTGTATTTAAAACTATACTTAGTAGTATTCTCACTCCCTAATTCTGGAAAGCCTCTCACAGGTTGGAGTCTGTAGGTCTGTGCTATAAATACCTTCTCTGATCCTCAACTGTCTTTTTCAGTGACATGTAGCCTCTGGTGCTGGGAGCAGCTAGATGCCAGTATTTGACATAGTGACAGCTAGCGTGAGTGTAAATGGGGTTGACTGGACTAAGAATATTTGCTGTACTTGCTGCTACCCTGCATTCTCACAGCATCCAAGAGACATGTGCTGCTGCCCATAAAGTTCATGTGATGTGGCCTGGAGAAGGTTGATAACCAGATAACAGTAGCACTGGAGATGTGAAAGGGGAGGATACCATCCAAGGAGCTCTTAACCTGACCAGTCCCCAGGAGGTGAGTGGGAACAAAAGTTTCCACAGTGTGGTCAGACTGACAGATCTACCACCTCAACACGGGACAGGGAGGCTCAAGCTTCCTATTACCCCCTCTCTTGTGAAAAAGGGACAAGTGTGAGTTAGCAGCGGTCTGTTGTGACCCTGGCCCTTAGTCTGAAGATGGTGGCAGAAGAATGCTGTCTTTAATCCCCTTCCTGGCTGCGAATCAACTCAGTGAAGTCTGTTGCAATTTATGTCTGCTAGCAACTGTTCCTACTGTTTCTATGCTGCAAACCTTTCCGGGCACTGTAAGTGGATTTCTGTCAGATGATGTGCATGTCGCTAGCAGGAGCCTACGTGCTGAATGCAGATGATGGAACATGTCTCGCTCCAAAGATCACATGGCAGTTGTTTGCCTGGCTTAAAGCAAATGAGCAAAAAGGCAAACTAGTGGAAAACTAGTGCCTTAAAGATCTGTACGCAGTGATTTCTTTAGTTTAAGAGCCCAGTAAAATTCTGCAGTCCGGTGCTGTGGTCAAGAGTTCACAGAGGCTGAAATATCTGACACTGAAGTCTCCTTGCCTTCTGCATTCCTCAGTGCTCCTGGATTAAAGCCACTCTCTTCCTGCTTGGCACGGTACTTTCCAATTGTAATGTGCTTCCTCTTCAATGACCAGAGGTCTAATGATACTATTGTAAACCTGTTAAAATTAATGCTGCAGAGGAAGCAGCTTGGTTAATTGCTTGTGCAAAAATACAGTGGTAGGCTGAACTATCTGACTGAGGGACATCAAAGCCATTAACTATTAACCTTTTGAAAGCTGAATAGCCTTGTGATAGTATGTGGAAATTTGTCACACAGCTTAGAAGAATTACGCGTTCATTTTTGGACAAGCAATATAACTAACAGTCTAGAAAATCAATATTGCGGTACCGGGGCAATCCTCAGCTATTTGTAGTGGTGTCCTTCTGCTAAAGTCCTTGCTATTGCCATGGCTTTGTTTGCTTCTGCCTCCTCATCTTCACGTGGGAAGCACTTACTTTGATGGTGAATGTCTGTTTCTGTTTGGGGCAATTGTGCATGCAGATTTATTACTGAGATGTGTGAAAGGGAGTTTTCTTTTCAGGCTTTTCAATAAGGGGGGAGTATTGAACTTGATAAATGTGTGTATGCATCCAAGTGTGAGCTGAGTTTAACTCGGCTTTTTTCAGTCCATTCTGTATTCTCCTTCATCACCTCAGCTTCTCTTTTTGAATTATACTAGTTCTCATGCACAATTGAGAATCAGGCTTGTGTTTCACCATAAGGCTGATGGTAAACATTATGCTTCCTCTGCGCCCCCCCCCGCCCCCCCTTCCCTTTTCTTTTCGTTTTTAGTCATAATGTTGGTATTATTTGGTCTCTTTTTACTGCAACAGCTAGAGAGGCGTTACTTGACTCAGCGTGTTGCAAAGTCGTATCAGTGTGTTGGGAGGCACGTTAGATCGAGTGCCAGGTGTGAATCTCACCCTTGCACCTGTTGTGGGGCAATAAACTTCAGGCCTTCAACTGACAGCCCAGGCTGCTGGTGCTCTGCTAGCTTTTTGCCTTTTATAACCATTGGGTTGGTTGGGTGCTGTGTAGCTTGGCTCCACAGCCAACAAATCCCATGGGTGTTTCCAAGCATTTCTGGATGTTTCTAATACCTTCTCTTAATGAAAGCTGCCTTATCATTGTTGTCCTTTGAATACTGTTTCTAGTTAGGTTGGAAAGAGGCTGGTTGTTTTTTCCAAAGCCAGTCCTAACTTTACCACTCCTGCCTAGCAACAGCATTAGGGATCTTAGAGCTAATGCCTGGTGTTGGCTGAGTGCATGAGTTGCCAGCAGGTCTTTGCATCCTCATCTTCGCATTCGAGCTCTGATAATGCAGTTGTAGGGGTTCCTGTGAAGCTGCTTGGTGAGCACCTTCAAGGAGAAGCTGCAGTCCTGATTGACCGGTGATGGGGATGAGGAGATGAGGCTCAGTAACCTCAACTGTAAAAGCTCAAGCGTCAGTGGGATGTATACTTAATTGTGCAGGCAGCAGTGAGTCTTTGGCTGACTATGGTGGGGATCCAAGGTCATTTTGTCAAGTGAGGAGGGCTGAACTGTGAAGGGGCTCTGTTTCCTTGGCCAGCAGTGCATGGATCAGGAATGCTGGTTGGTGGTTTTTGGTTTTAACCTGCCTGTCCTTCCTACCTCCTATCTCTTCCTGTTTCACAGCCCACAGCAGCGAGTAGGACCATGCTCTAAACACCCTCCGCCTCTCAAGCCTGGTTTTCTGACAAAAGCCGACAAACCTGCTAGATAACAAATGTGACATTTATGTATTAATTTCTGGAGTTACAGGGATCAGCTGCAAAGTATTAGCACCACTATACAGTATGTCCTCTGTTATTTAAAAGGGAGGGTGGTGAATAGGTTCAGTTATTTGAGGTTTCAAGTAATCCAGGGCAATTTTCAGTGTAATTAATACATGTCAGGAATTTGACCTTTGTTGGGATAACAAGAAGCTCTGGATAACTGAGGTGATACTGTAAATAAGTCACGAAAATTGTGCCAGAAAACTGTCTGCACAGGTCAGTAGCACAAGCTAATAAAATCTCTCAACTTCTGATCTAAAAAAATAATTTATACAGTTTTTACTTGACATATCCAGAAGTAGGAAAAAACCCTTTCTTTTTGTACAATTCTCGGATGTTTTCTTTCATTAAGTTTCTCCTGTTACCTCTAAAGAGGTCAGTCAGTAGTTACTTCTTAAACCATAACAACTGCATGGAAAGTGTAATTAGAAATGTCCTGAGAGTGCAAGACACATCTGACACAGACACGCTGTTTTGCTGTGCTGTTTATTTTGAAAGAAAATAAAGCAAATGAAAAAAACCCAAACAAACAAACAAAAAAACCCAAAGAAACCTCCCACAACTACTACAGGCTTGATAGTATGTATTGGAAACTGCATATTCTGATATATCACAAAATAAATATTTGAATTGTGTCAATCATTTGCAAAACTTGTTGCAAACTTGTAAATCGAACAGAACAGTTCCCAGAGAGCACTGTCAGAGCTTTTATAAGGAGGCAGAGCTGTAAATAAATAACTAAATTTTGTGCACCAAATGGGCACATAAAATTAATTACTGAAGTCAGTGTTTAGTAAAGACATATAAAAATGAAACATGGCATAAAGTTTGTTATAGGAGGCTGGGTTCTGTTTTGGTCTGGGTTTTTTGAGAAACAGAGTCAGGCTAGCTTGAGCTTCCTTCTTAGTTTGCACACCTGTATTTTATTTTTACTGGCACTGGGTGGAATCTGATATGTCAGTGGACTAGAATTTTAGACAGGGAAGAAGCAAGATAAATACATCTCTCGGAGAAGTGTTGCAGTTAAACAAAAATTTGAGTAAGCAAGGTATTAGCAGAATTATCGTAGAAAGGATGATACTTTATCTTCAGCAATATCACACTGGTTGTTATTTGTTCTTTCATTCTGTCTAAAAAACCCCAAAGAGCAAAAGTCAATCCAGTATTATGATTAGTTTGAAGAGAGTTTAGGAGCTGTATCTTCAGATATGCCTGGCCTCAATTTCTGAGCATCTCAGATCTTTGAATGATACAGTCAGCAATGATCAAAATCTGTTTTCCTGCAAAGTAAGTATCAAGCTTACTGGTAGGAGTCTCCTCATCCCTTTTATGCTAGATGCTGTATGGCACCTGAAGTCTCTGCCTTCAGAAGTTTGTAATTAAGAAACAACATACAGATGCAGTTAGAAAGGAAGCAGAGAAACAAGTTATTTGTCAGCACAGTGTTATCAGCAAACCTGGGATCTAACTGCCATTCCATTGGCTCTTCGTAGTTATAACTGTAATGCAGAATTTTACAGAGGGTAATGGAGTAGCTCTAGTGAAATTCAGAGAAGGCTACTCTTCAGTATGAGGACTGTGCATGAGAAGATACAAAATTCAAAACCTGCCTAGAGTCAGCACCTGCAGTATTTGTCTAAGTTGGCTATTTCCCAGAGGTGTTTGAGACCTTAAATGCTCTTTAGTCCTTACCCTCTGGTTGATCAGAGATTTATCAGTTGCTTTTTAAAATACTATTACCCAATCTCTTGAGCCACCCAATCCCAATTAAAATTTACTTTCTAAAATATGATCTTAGAGAACTGAAACTCTTGTATTCCAGACTCTTACATATTTTTGAAGAACTCTGAGTTCTTGGTGTTCTTGTAGTACTTGCATAAAAAATTCTTGCAGATAGTTTATCTTCCTGAGAGTAGTTCACCTTGCTTATTCTATTTTTTTTGGCTGAAATTTGGTGAGTGATACTAGAAATCCAGCACTTCAGCCTGCATAAAAACTATTATGTAAGCACTTTGCAGACCAGGAACTTCAGATTGAGGTCAGTTTTCTCCATCACAGATTCCAGTATGATTTATTCTCTTTGGATAAACATATGAATATTCTTTACTGACTGCATACAACTTTGTCCTTTATAACTTTACAATACAAGTTAGAGGAATAAAAGTGCCAGACTGAGTTTAGGAAGTGGATGGGAAGTAAATAAGAGGAAAACTAGTCAACTGCTCTATTCAGGATAATGGAAGGTGGGGTTTGGGATATGCCAGAGAATGGAAAACCCTGGATAACCTCCGTGTTGTGGGTGTGGGCACCTCACTGAACAGCCCGCTTGCATTTGGCAGCAGCGTCTGTCACCCTGGCTCAGTGCAGCCGTGGGACAGCTCTTGCAGGAGAGCTGCTCAACTTCAGTGCCTTTCCATACTGCACTTCTTGTTTGCTGGAGAGTGGCCCAAAGGCATGGGTCTCCAGATGTAAGGGCTGATTAGGTTCAGCACAGCGCTGAGCCTCAGCTGGGGCCATGCGTTCAGGCAAGGCAGCACTGTGTCTGATGAACATTCCCCAGTTGCTAGGAAGGGCAGTGTAGAGGTGCTTGTGCTTGCCAAAGCCAGTAAGTCTTGCTGGCCTTGAGCTGATTCTGGGTAGCCATGTGTAACATTTGCGTTCTCCAGAAATCTGCGTCTGCAGGAGTGGTTTGGAGACGTGTAAGCTGGCTGGGAAGTGGGACTCTGCAGTGCTTTAAATCAGCTAATTTGCTGGCAGCATCTTTCTTGTTGGCTGTGGAGCTAGTACACCTGCTTTCATGGCCCATGAAGCCTGGCCTAATAATCTTGCTGGACTCTGCTGGTTCTGCTGTCTAGATACACCTCTGTCTGATCAACCAACTGAACTCAGTCTCTCTGTCGAGGAATGGAAAAAATAATATTTGCTTTAAATTTACCTTTTTCTTTTATACACTCTTATCAGCTAAGTTTTACCTGGATCTATATAATGTGGCTTTAAATTGCAAAGGTTTTCAGAAGTAGCAGATGAGGAGTTGGAAGCTTGTTATTTGAGGGTGCATGAACATCTCTGCTAGCCTTATTTGTGACTGTTCTGAGCAGGAGCCACTGGTTATACACAGGCAAGCTGAATTATAAGCACAGTTTGGCTGTTTTCCTCTACAAACAAAATATGATCTCAAGTCTAGTTAGGACAGAAGGTATAAATGAAATTTTAGGAATAGATTATCAGTGATAGTCGATTTGTTTCCCCTTTCTTTCCCCTCCACCAACAAATGTGACAAGCTATTTCTGTCATCTCCACACCTTAGTTCCAGTTCTTAAGAACTTGGTGTGATGCATGGATTCATCTGCCTATCCTTGTTGCTTTGCACATTCCTAGACAAGAGAGGACGTAGCAGAAGTATGCCTCAAATACACCTCTAGTGTGTTGGCAGTAAATGGAAGAACAGGAATATCTGTCCTGTAGGAGGAGAGATGTTTTTGTCTTGTACTCTGCTGCCCAGAGGAACCGGAACCAAGACATTGTGAAAAGAGCTGGGAAAAAGTCTTGCAATGGGAATACCCTGTGTTAAATAAGAGTTCCTTTTTTCCCCCCTCTTGTTTTAATAGTTGATTTTGTATCCATAAACTTGAGGAAATTCTGCTTTTTAAATACAGTATATTATTATACTACTTTTTATTCCTCTGGAAAGCTTAGTCTTCACAACTGCAAACAATTGCAGCATCCAGACATAATCCATGAATTGTGCTTTCCAAATAGTCCTTCAGACTTAATCAACTGTAATCATTTAAGTTGGCTATTCTGCATAGTCCATCTAAGTTTGCAGGCACCACAGTTTCATGGATAATTATGCCAGTTCTTGAATTATATCTGGGGTATGCTATACTAATAGTTGAAAAGAGATGGAAAAGAGATCAGTGACAAACTATTGGCAGCTCATCTTGCTTTGAATATTTACCATAAAAAAAAAAAAAATCCCAAACTGGAGATATTCAAGATGACTGACAGCTATGGCCATTCTACCTATGTATAGTACCAAGTGTGTGTTTTCAAATCTGAGAAAGAAACAACAGATACATGGATTGAGTGTTGTGTTATTTAGTAATTTAGGCAGTTATACTATATACAGTCAAAGTTAAGAATGGACACTGATTTAGTTAGCATTTTTTTGCATAGATATTTTGATTGTCTGTAAAATGCACTTGCAGCAAATTGAAAATTATTTATTTTCTTCCTCTTCCTTTTTGTCCCTGAAATCATTCTAGACATCTAAATGTGAAAGCTTTCTATTTATTTTTTTACTGGAAGTAAAAACAATAACGTAGGTTTTCCAACTGGAATGTGCTGGAACTTCATTTGGTACAAAAAGCCAATTAAAAAAATAAATGTTTTTTGGACTTGAACAGTTTCTTTTAGAAATATGTGCAAGGAAACCCCAACCTGTACATTAAAGTAGTCCAGTACATTTTATGTAATGTTGGCATGAAAATGCAAAGCTGTGAGTAGGGGGAAAATGTATGTTAGATATCAAGTAACAGCAGCAAAGAGATTTCTGATGTTTATCAAACCTTGAACACCACAGATTATTAAAACATATTCCTTGGCAATAACAAGTAGATGTTTAATTTGAAAGGAGAAATGGAATTTGTTGGATTTTTTGCAGAGGTCATGAACTGAGTAGGAATGAGTCTTCCTTGGCGGTTTCACTATTTTGCTATTAGCCTTGGGGAGTAGAGATTTGGGCTGATTTTAACAGCTACTGCCAGGCCCCCAGCCCCCAAAGGCACCTTTCTTGCATCTTTTGAGGCCCACCTACAGCAGTTGTACTTGGACATCAGGATGCAGAGGCCCTCCAACACCTCTGGCTCCTTAGTATCTAGATCTTTGCATAGCAAATTGCCATCTTTGCTGAGAGAAGTCCAATATCTGCCAACTGTTGCTATTTGTTGGCTTTAAATGGAAGACAGCTTTGCTTAATCTAGCAGGCAAAAGAGAACATATAAAGAAAGGGACAAGAAAATAAAGTCATGTTAGTAGTAGCAGCTGCAGTTAGAAGTGTAATGAGCCTGCCAGGCAGTGTTCATACATTCACTTTCAGAGGTTTTATGTCAAATTGATTTAAATTTTAGAAACCAATTTTTTTTGTACCTTTACAGTTTGAAACCTTACAAATACATTACACAATTTCAGCTGTTCTCTGGCCTTGGATGTTCAAAGTTTTGTGCTCAGTGAGTTCAGTACAGCTGGATGCAGCAAAACTTTTCAAATGAGAATCATCGTGCACGTATTTTCTTAAAAATCCTGTATTTTCTGGGATCGTACACCTTGAATGAAATCAAGTGCCTGAGTAGGAAGCGAGCTGATAAATGACTAGGTGAAAGGAAGAATTGAGGCTGTAACTCCAGTACAGCTTTGTGTCTATGATTAATTAGGTTCTTGTGTATCAGAAAAGCATCCAGGTATAAATCTCACTATTGCTTATTTTCAGTTACTTTTTTTTTGTCCAAAGCTATCGGCTTTGGTGTAGTGAGAGAGAAAAACTAGAAACAGTTTGTAGTGATAACTACAGTATTTTTTTTTTAGATAGTTATCTTGAATGTGCATGTAGGTGCACTAATTATGTATTAAGTTACCTATATGGGTTCATCATAGATTATGCTGGTCAGGTAATTAATAACCCTCAGACACACCTTTCCAGGTGGAGAGGCTCATGATGCACAGGATTTTCCTAATGTTCCTTCTCTGCTAGTCCCCCTTCATCCAAAAGGTCCTGTGGCAAGTTGCATCTGATGGTTCCCTGCAGCTGGTTCCCTGGAATAGTCAATGCTGCTCTTCCTAGAAAAGAAGGTTATTTTCAGAAGAGCCAAGTCAAAATATAGAACGCAGGCATTGGGTAACAGTGCCCTGAGATATCAGATGTGATCAAAGGGATCCCATGAAGCTTGGAATCTGTAGGCAGAGAAAGGAAGGTAGGGTATGTGAAAAAAGGTAGTATCTCTTATTAGACCAGCTAATATAATTTAGGAAAACGTGGAAAAAATTTACCACATAGATTTGATTCACATAGGTAATCTTCCTTAGCACTGTGGTACAGTATCTTAGCAGGAACACCCATAAATAGCTTTTGAGAAGCATCTGTTGTGCCATGGCTTAACACAGAATTGCCTCTACAGCAGTCAGGAGAAGCAGAGGTTTGTTCAACAGTGGCTGGTTGTAGTTGATGGCTATATGTAACCTGTAAAAGGCTTGTTTGTGTTGGAGCTTAAACTATTTGCAGTGTTCCTTTGGATTACCCCAGGGGTGTACCTTTTGGGTATATCACTCAGGAGGTAATTCAACTTTATTCATCTGTGAATTTATTTTTTTCTTTTTTTCCCTTCTTTTTTCCCCTCTCTCTCTTTTCCTCTATCTTCTTTCTTTTCCTGTCTTCTTTCTTTTCCTCTGTCTTTTTTTTTTTTTTTTTTTTTTTTTTAAATGCAGGGTGGTAAGCATTACTAGTATGTCTAATGAAAACTGTACTCTCCTATATTTAATGTTCAAGGTAGTTTCTTTGGTGGTCCCATTACTTGGACCCCTGTGACTTACAGACTGTTTTTGTTTTCACAATATCTGGTGTAGTAGTTCTTATGACTTATAACTCTAAATTTAAAGTTTATGTATTTTTTTTTTGCTTGCTTGAAGCAGTTTATTTGCAATGGCTGACTTCGAGATTTCCTAAATCCGCAGTCAGACTGTGTTCTTTCCTTAATGCTTTATGAGGTCTTGATAATCGCACACAAATAAACCAAACTTAAAAAACAGCATGTTCTCCTTAGCTGTGAATTTCTTGCACATTTTTATATTTTGTTGTGGGGGCAGCTGCCACAGGGATGTGCTGAGAGTGAAGAGTATCCAGTTTCCCCAAGAGGATGTCCTGAGGGAAGCATTGTGGTACTAGCCATGGCTTCAGGGATCCTTGAAATCTGTGTTTAGGTTAGTCATACTCCCAGCACTCACAGTGTGAGTGCAAATAAAGGTAAAATTTGTATTCATTACTTTTTTCTCTCTCCTTCAGATAGACAGCACAACTCTTGCCAGGCAGATGGGTAAGAAGGGGTAGATGCCACAGATGCTGAGCTCTGGTAGCACTGAGAACATTACCGCTGTGATGTTTCTTTCCTTCTTGTCTTTTTTGTAGCTTTTTCCCCAATGCACTCTGCAGTAAGTTTTGTATTGACCCACTTGATAGCCCAACCAAGAAGGCAGAATGAGGTAAATAACAGTCCTTTGCATCACAGCAGTAGGAACCATGCTTTGCTCTTTTGTTGATTTCGCTCCTATCTTTGTGTTTTTACTCATCTGACTCTGAATTTGCAAGGTGAATTCCTAGCAGCTTCTAGGGAGTGCTTGGCTGCACTTCACTGTACATGAGCTTGTTTTTAACCCTGCTCTTGGTGAGCTTTATGCATCAAAAATGTGAAAAGTGGGTAACAGAAGAAGTCATGAAACTGAGGCCCAAACCCTCACAAGCCAAGTGCTACCATCTGGTACTGAAAAGCTGTGGAGAGGGTATGGAAAAGAAATGTTGTCCTCTTCCTTGGCCATATCATGGCTGTTACTGTAGAATATGGCATTAGATAGGCACCCCCTCTCCAAGACTGGATGAAATCTGACATCTGGCTGACATCTGGCTGAGATTTCATCAGCATCAGAGCTAGTGAATAGCCTGGAAGTGCTTTGGGCTTTTTCCCCTGCCTGCCTATGTTCTGTCTTCATTGCTGAAAACAAAGCCATCGTACTCAGGCTGTATCTTGGGTTTGCCAAATCTGAGGGAATGTACATCATCTGATTGCGCTCTCCCCCAAAGACAAGGATGTTGCCTGAGTCCCTATTTGCTTAAATGTTTTATTTCTGCCTTCAGGGATAATGACCTGATGCAGCATGGAGAAATATCAGGACCTACTTAACTAATGAAGTCATAGGGTCAGCCCTATGGTCATGCTGTGTGCACTCCTCCCATCCCCCCGTGACTTGCTTTTGCCTGTTGAGTTGAAGGCTGTTCTTGTTCACGCTCTTCTGTATGGTCCCCTCACGTTATTTTCTTCTCTATTTCCCTGTTATCCTTCTCCTTTCCTGTCCACAGGGTCTCTTTCCTCCTTTTGCATCATACCATGCTGCAGGGATTTTAAGATAATTTTAAAAAGTGCAGAAATAAGATACTTCATCCATTCTGTACCCAGCATTAGATGTTAACTACCTGCCCAGGACCTGCAGTGACACTTTATATTCTGACTCCTTACCTTTCATTATACACAATATGACCATTCCTGTTTGGGGATTTTAGTTATAACCATCATACAAATAATAGTAATACACTGCATTGCATAAGAAGCTTATAAATGGTTGAAATTTGTTACAGGACAAAGATCTTAAAGAGCAAATAATCTGATGGTGAAGGACAGATTTAGGAAAATGTCAAAGACAATTTCTTGAGTGCTGCTGTACTGATTTTCTCGAAGAATTGCAAGCTTTTAACATTGTGTGTTTTGATATCTGGAGGACAGGTGTACTCACAATTTGATTTGCTTAACACATTTTATTTATTTTGTGCTTGTTTTTTAGAGCCCCTCCATCAATTCTCATTGTGTGATTTTGAGGGGTTTTTGTTGTTGCTTATTTTCAGTTTATTAATGTAGATTGAATGTGCTCATGTTTTATATGAGACTAATGATTGGAACTATTAGCAAAAGATTTTGCTGAATGCCAGAAATGCTAAGAGCAGCTTTCAGAAAAGATAAGTGGAGTATGTTCTATCATTTGCCCAGCTAACCCTTCATACTACCGGAGGAGGATAACTTTTTGTAAAGTAGTACTATCAAAGTTGCGCACTATCCTCTTGCTCTAGGCACTTGCAATTTTCTGACCTAGTAAGCCTGGCTGGAAGCACTTTGGTAGCAATTTGGCACTTCCAGCTAGATCTTCAGGCTCTGTTACTGAACATCTTCTGGCAGTCTTAGGTATTACCTGAAGATCGCATAGAGCCATGTTTGGGGTTTTTGATGTTTTGAGTAGTTGCTGTGCGTTCCCAACAGACCCATTTTATCACAGTTTTTAAGGTGGTTTTTTGCCTTTTTGTTAAGGGAAGCAGGGCTGTTGTTTGAGGAGACACATCTTTTTCCGTGTTGATTGCCCAAGAAGAAGCAAAAAGACTTGGCTTTGTTTGCTCTCTTCTCTGCTGAGCTCGTGAAGGTACTGCTTGTCAGGTTTTGTGGCTGGTGCTCCCAGCAACCCTGGCCCTTCTCCCCGCTATCCCTGCAGCCCTGCCTTCAGAGAGGTGCCGTTCCATCTCCTGACAGCATGCGTTATTCCTGCT
>NW_010313099.1:18228-18538 GCF_000700745.2 Antrostomus carolinensis
TGGTTTAATCCCATCTTCTCTGTATTTATTCTCTGGACATATTTTTTGCCTTGGGGTCTCACATGGTTCCACACACAGTGATGGTTTTCCTGCTTTGCCCTCCTGCTGCTTTTGACCCGTGTGGGTGCTGAGCAGTGTTGCTCCCAGGAGGCAGGGGAGCCAGCTGCCGCATGACACCCCCAGCTCGTCCCATGGTTTTGGGGTGCTGCCTGGGGCCACACTGCTGCCCACGCTGCTGCTCCGGGGATGGTGGTGGGTGGAGTTGGGGTTTGCAGCCCCGGCCAGCAGCGGCTGTGCGGCTAACGGCCCG
>NW_010313099.1:18590-43456 GCF_000700745.2 Antrostomus carolinensis
AGGATCGGGTCAGACAGACAGGCTGGTAAGTCCTGCTTTCCCTCCCTGCGCCTGGGGTCACTCTCTTTCTGTTTTTCCCCATGTAGTGTTTAATTTTCATTAGGTGAGGCTACTGTGTGCCAGAACCCTTTTGGGGTGTGTGCAGCCTTGTCTGCCCTTACTGCTCTGGTAGGGTTTACCTTCCGTTCTGGTGTGCTGCCATCCTTCATCTTCTGGAGATTAAGTATCCAGAGTTTCTAAGTGAATTTATGCTGACTACAATCAAGTAAGGTCTGTTGGGAACTGTTTGAACAGTAAAACATACAGCAAAGCATATTGGATAAATAGCAAAACATATATACATATGTGTGTGTGTGTGTGTCTATATATATATATATGTATATATTTATGAAAATATGAAAAGTTCCTGGCCTCTCTCATAAAAATTCTTTCCTGGTGGACTTGAACTGAATATTTCAGTGTTTCATTTCCGTCTACTTGTGTATCAGTCAAGATCCATTGCTTTTATATAACTAAATTATCACTATTAATTATTTATATAAAATGGCAAAATGAGGGAATTAGGAAGAAATGTAGAGAGTAACCAAAAGGCTTTTAAGAGTGTGTATTGGAAATTGCTCAGAAAAGCAGTTTGGGGAAAAAAATATATATTTTTTAGAAATCTTACAATTTATTCTGGAACTGGGAAAATTTCAGCATTCCAGAAATGAAAAGGGCCACCTGTTTATCTCCAGCTGTCCTGCAAAACAGCGTGGTGCTACTGGCAACTAATAATATCTCCAACTTGCAGAAGTGGCATGCGCTTGGCATTTTATTCAGCATTCTGTGCAGACGGACAGCTTGGCTTGCTTTTTTTTCCACGTGAGTTTATCTGTATATCTCATCCATGTAGTAGCACGTCTGACAAATGATGGTTCAGTGATAAGCTGCAGGTCTGATTTGCAGCGTGGATACAGTGCGAATATTTTGTATACTATTGTGGCAGATGAAAGGAATGGAAGTGGGCCAAATTCAGGCTGTTTGCCATTGCATCTGATCAGCAGATCCTATGGAGAGAATTTGCCTGCTGTGAATATTTGATTCTCGCTAGCTTGAACTATCCTGTGTGTTGGCAGTGCTACTGTGTGAATTTGCGGTAGCTTTCCAGGGTGTCTGTCCTGCACAGTGGACAGTTTCTTCTGGGTTATTTTTACAGGGTTCAGGCTTTTGTGTTCCACTTCATGTGTGAAAAAATGACCTAATGCTATACAGTGAACATTTTTTCATATTTATAGCACATGGGTTATCAATCTTTTAGAAACAGAAAAAAAAAATATTACAAGTGAGCAGCATATTACTTCTTCTTCCCCTCCCTGCCCCCCCGCCTTGATGGAGGTGGAACCCCACTGCCTCTCATTCTCTCTGCATTACCTGTGCGTGGTTGTCCTGGTAGAGTGGTTTTGCAGAAGTAAGTTGTAAAGTTTACACACCAGAAAGGATGAAAGGGTGACAGTCTTGAAATCCAGTTGTGAGAACAGGAGGAGCTTTCCAGACCCTTCCTTTCCATGCATCCTTATGACTGAGTGCCCCACGCTTCTATTCATCCTCCCTGCCCATCTTGCTGGTTCGTGACTGACTACCTGAGAGTTTTTAATGTTTTGTGTGTTGGTTAATTTTTCTGTTCTGAAATTCAGCATAGCAAAAAAATTTGCATTAATAATTTTTGCATTGTCTGGTACTTACAAGTAAATGACATTGCTTATAGTGCTGATCTAACAGGAACTGTCAGGGCTCTGCTTAGGCAAGCAGAAAAGGGTTGGGGTTTAACATATCAGTGTATCCTGTGCTTGTGTCCTCGGTCTGTCACCATACTGAAGCATTTGTTTTCTGTAAGCAGCCTGTTTAGAGTTTATGTCATTTTATAGAGAAAACGTAGATAAAATTTTATAGATATCTATAGATTATAGATTTAAAGATATAAAAATTTATAGTAAAAAATAGATAAAATTTGCAAAAGAAATTTAGACTGTAATCTGTAAGCTCGCTCTTCCTCTGGATGTGCAAGGACAAAAACCAGAACCATTTTTGACCGAATAATGGTGTGGGCTGAAACCAAGAGGAGGCAGGAGGAGCCAGTTGCAGCTCCTCTGAGGCTATAGGAAACAACGTGCTGACCAAGTGACCCATCCTCTGTCTACTCTAATTCTGCAACTGCAGCAAGTAACCGCTCAGAGAAAGGCAATATCATCTTCATTTAATGTATTGAGGAAATAGTGTGTTAGTGCCTTGTAGGGCTGCCAGAGGGACTGAATTCTGATCCTGTGTCTTCTGAGACCACTATAAAAGATGCCGCCCTGTTAACTGAGGCATGGCAGCTGGCCACACTGCCATTGCAGTGCGACCCATTTGCGTGACCTATTTAACTCTGCCAGGTTGTAAGGAGCTGGATGTGCATGTTAGGTGTGTGTTTTCAGTCCCTTATTTAAGGTAAGGATGTTTCATATATCTTCCTACTTGTAAATGGGGTTTTTTGTGGTTTTTTTTCTTTTTTCATTTCTTCAACAGCAACAAAGAAGTGGCACTTCAGAATAGTATAAAAAAAAATTGTATAGTTACAGCCAATAGATATCAAACTCTAAAAAAATTTAAGCAAAATTTTCTGAGAACTGAAGAAACTAGGACTTGGCCAGTGCAAGGTGTAGTAATCTAGAGAGAAAGCTTTCCTGGGAGCTGGGTCTTCATGGTAAGACTCCTTTCTCCTTTTAGTGTCTTAGGAGTGTTGTTCTCCAGTGTTTCAACAGAACTAATAAATACAAATTTCAATTGTACTGAAGCAGACTACGAAAAGTTTAGTTTTGCAGTAGTATGAGATACATTTTGGCTTGAGGATTTGCAAGTTTACCTGAATATCTGTCACTTCAAAACAGTGTCTTTGTTGGCTTCCCCCTCTCGCCCTCTGTCCTTTTAAACAAATTGCTGGTTTTAGGACCATTGGGAGATAAATCTATGAGATTGTTACAGAAGCAAAAACTTTCAGTGCTGACTGATCACATTTTGTTTACGTGCATGGTTATTTATGCCCATATAGGATACCAGCTTTCTGAGGAATTGTTTAGGTGATGTTAGTGACTGTTGGCAAATGTTATTCTTATGATGACCATCAAAATAAAAGCATGTACCAAAACAGGTGTAGGGTGGTGACACTGTTTTGTTGAGAAGTGGGCAAATGTTCATCAACAGAAAAACTGAGTTTCCAAGCTACATGGCTGCCAAATGGCTTGTATTTTTGTTACTGCTTATCATAACTTGGATGTGAACTTTTGGCATAAAGATGGATGCAATTAGTTATCCCTCGAGTGCCCCCTCCTTTGATTGTTTTCTAAACCTATTAGGTTACTGTGTCCTGTATGTCCTGTATATTTTTGTTAGGAAATATTGTTGGGAACTTTTTATTTAATGCTTTTGCATTTTTTTTTTACACATTGTTCCACCCACCATTTGGAAGTGACCAGAACTGTCCTCAATCAAAGGCTGAACACAAGAGTTATTCATGTTGCAGTTGGAAAAAATATAATGGAAACAGTAAGCCAGATGGGGAATTTTACAAGCATCTTTTCATGTCATGAACGATGCTGTCTCTCTGGGTTATGGGCTCTCTGCTCTCTCGACTGCTGTTCCTTTCCCCCTGGCTCCCCTCCAGAGCTGTTAAGTTTCAGCCAGGGAAGAAGGGGAGGTTTGGTCTCTTCTAAATTTCCAAGTCCGTATTTTTTTGCGGTGTGGCTGGTGACAGCAAGCTTTGTGTGCAAGAGCGTTGGCATGCAGGGAGCCGCAGCGATTAGCATGCCGATCGCTGCGCCCCGACAGAATAAACAGGACTGCTCTTGCCGAGCTGTGGCCGTGCCACCCAAACAAAAGCTTGGGAGCAGATGTGGGGACAGCCCTGCTCATGAATCCTGCTCTGTCACTCAGGGTGGGCAAGAGCTGAACACTGCCCAGGCTCCTCTGCTTCACAGTTTTTACAAAAATGGAGGTGTCTGCCCCACGCTGTAGTTCTGTTCCTCTCTAACTCTTCTTCATAGCAGCTCACCCCCAGTTGGAGGTTTGAGATGAGCAGCCTCTGTATTTGGTTTGAAAGAGGCTTAAATCAGCACTATATTTGGGGAGAAAGCACCTATTTCTTTTCCTGGTGGCTTCTGACTGGTTAAGATTGGAGAGGGAAGAGACTGGTTGTTTTAACTAGGAGAAACTTGCTTGTTTGTATTGACATGCAAAATGTTTTCTGAACAAACTACTTGTTTAAATGGTGGTGGGCTGTTTCACATCTACCCTTCCCGCTCGATTCAGAAATCCAGCCTTTTCTTTTCTGCCCCATAACATGCTGGAGCTGTGCTGGCAGCCTACAGCAGTAGGTGGGGAAATTAGCAGGGCTTTTTCAGTTAAAGAAGTTGCCAACATCTGGGTTTGGAAAGGGAGAAGTCAAAAAGCTTGTTGTAGTTACATATTTAAAATATAAAAAAAAAAAGAAAGTTTTTTTTCATATTCATCTGGTTTTCAAGCAAAACATCTACTGACTTCTTAAATTATGTGAATGGAAATGTCTTTGGTTCTTCATTTAACTAATGATACCTCTGTGAGCTGTTACTGAGCCAGGGAGAAGTTGGTTCAGTAGGATTATTTTTTTCAATGAAGAAGAGTTAAAAGTTGGTTTTTGTTTGTTTGTTGTTTTTTTTCTTTTTTTTTTTTTGCCTCGTTTCAGGATAATATAATCTTATTCTTAAGAGGCTGCAAAGAGCTGGGACTTAAAGAATCTCAGCTTTTTGATCCTGGTGATCTGCAGGACACATCAAACAGAGTAACCATCAAGTAAGTACAACAGCAGTTTGCAATTAGCATGTTAACAACCTCAGATGCATGTGATGCAATATTGTGAATATTTAAGGATGAGCAAAAAGGCTATAGAATTGTCATTTGTATACAGCAAATAGAAAGCTGAGGTTTGGGAAGCCTTCAGCGCTGGGAAGAGTACATTGTTCCCTTCAACAGACTTTCTCTAAGGGCTGTTTTTTTTCCCAGAGAGATCAACCACAGCTCTTTTAAAATAGTGTTTTAGTTAAGCAATGAGATTCTGTGGGACTTAGGGATTTTCCTGAGTCTAAATTGATGGCATTCTTTTTTGTCTGTTCAACTAATGAACTATATGGGTGGGGGGGAGGGAGAAGGAAATCATAGACTCCAATGTTTATATTTTCAACATTTCACCCCACAAAGTGATTTAAAATATAGATGTGAAACTAGTACAGAAAGAATTACTGACTTGCCTAAGGTCACACAGAGCAGGCTTGAATCAAAGTCCAATAGTAATAGATTGATGTCTTAAATAGGAACTGTTGTCCCTTTCAGGGAAGACTTTGTCATTGTGCACTAGAGGAACAGCAGCAGTCAAACTGTATTTTTCTCTTGTTTATATTAATGGCAATCATGCTCCCCACCCCCCAAAAGCAAGAGCACCCCACACTTTCATAAAATTAACAAAATTTGTAATTGAGGTTATTTAGAAGTTTTCCTGAAATTTCTGGGTCTTTAATGTGTAATATTAAAAAGTTAATGCTCTACAGACAAGCAAATACTGTGGAATTGATTGAATGGCCTGGTTTCATTTGGCCAAAAAGATTTGGCCAAAAAGATCAGTAATGAAATCCTAGTCAGACATATCCATTTTGGAAAAGTATATGGAAACAATTTACTAAATTTCAGTGGCATTCTATTTTTTTTCCCTTCTGGCAGTAGAAGCTGGGCAAGTTTTCATGGTGTTCAAGCACTGTCTGGGAAAATTCAAAGGTTCTGAAAATTGAATTGGCTACTTTCCTTGTTTCAAAGAACAGTCTCCCACTTTTTCCTCCTTTCCAAGGTCTGGCTCTAACATGAGGGTCTTCTTGCCTGTACATACTAGTAAGAGGGGACTATGTAACGTATTTCTTCTAAATCTGGTAATACTGCAATGAAAGGGGTTCTTCATGACATCCTGTAAAATCATGACAATGAGTGGCTGGAGAGAGTCACAAAACAATCCCTAATCTCCACATAAAACCAGAGAGAAAAGGTCTTTCTCATAAGAGCTTTGATCTTTTGGGGTTGGGGATGGGTGGAGTACCTCAGAGCAGGCAGGTTGAGAGGCTAGGACTAGCATGGAGCTCCAAGGAGAGCTGTCCAGCACGTAAGCAAGTTAAACCAGGAGTAATAAACTCTGCGGAGCTGGCTTGGCCCTCTGCTGAATATAATGCTAGGTAGATATAAAGTGTCTCACTGTCTTACTGGCATGGGTTTGTTTTTTTTTTTCCCCATCAACTCTTCAGAGAAAGCAGCTGTGGCAATGAGCCAGATGTTTTCCTAGCACTGTCCAAGTTCATACTGAGTGACTGAGTTGAGGTGTACAAGCCAAGTCCATGACTGTTGTAGAGAAATATGTTCAAGACTGCCTTCTGCTAGCTAGTTCCCAAAGCATGAAGGTGATTTTCCCCCCCCGCCCCCCTTTGAAGACTTTTGGGTTATTTTTTAAACATGGCAAAAATAGTATTTGTTCTGTGGTAAAGGATGAATATGACGTTATTGCACATGATTAAGATAATGACATTTTCAACCATTTTTTTTCATATGGATGTTAATTGAAGTATGCATTAGATCTATTTTTTTTGGAACATTCAGCTTATAAAAGTTATGAGCTAATGCTGTAAAGAATTTCTTCTTGACTTGTTAAACAAGACTCTCTTCTACTGCTATTTTGTTAAGAAAAAAATAGGACTGTTAGTTTTCTTAGTATATGGGTATTGGTAGATAAAATTTTGGATTAAAAAAGATCTCATAAAAAATACTTTGGTTTAGTAATGCCTATATTTAGGCTTTTGTTGTTCTTGCAGATTTAAGTACGCTTGTTTTTGTTTTTATCAGGTAACACTTAATGCTGGAGTGGACTTACTGTTATAGTAGAAGGCAGTTCCGTTACAAATAATCAAGAGACAATCTGTACTAAATCTGAAGTGCTCTTATTTATTTTTCAGGACCTAAATGTGATACACATTTCCTTCATTCTTTTCTTTTAATGGTTTCTTTTCTGAATTTTTAAGTGTTGTTTATGTTTGTGCAAACTTTGTGCTTTGTTGTTTCTAACTTAAAACTTCTACCCTTTGAACGTTGGCAAAAAGCTAAATTGAGAAGGATGCTAATGTTCAGTCTGTGGTCAAGTGTATATTAAAAAAATAAATACGTTTCCTACAGTTGCAAGTGGCAGGATCTTTGTTCCTTCACCCATCCGCTTTGTTCTTTGTGATGCTTGTTTCTGCAGAAGCAGCTGCTCCATTTCCTTAATGTTTGGTGATGATTTCCTCAGTCTCCTATGCATGATTTCCTCAGTCTCCTATGCATGTTCAGTTGCTTCCAGAATCTCTATGGATTGCATGATTTATCACCGAGCAGAATCTAACTGTTGGATTACTGCAAGAATGTATTTTAGCAGTGAGGACTTTGGTCTTGTTTTTTGAAGCAATCAGCAGCACTGTTTAAAGGAAATATTTTTGGCACTGTCCTACTTTACTGTGGGACCATTATAAACTCATTTTCTTTTTGTACTTCCAGAATTATAATTTAATGATTGAAGTAACGGTGACAAAAAACTCCCACGTTATGAATAAATGAATGTGTGAACTACATCTTCTTAGCTTTCATGTGTTTCCAGCCAGCAGAAGCATTCTGCAGGCTTTTGTTAGGGAAAACGTGATCTGCTGTATACACGCTCTTGGAAAGCTTGTGTCTGCTTTCTGATTATTTTCTCTCTCTCTCTCCCTTTTTTTTTTTTTTTTTTTTTTTGGTGTGTGTGTGCAACCAGGAACATTGACTATAGTAGGAAGCTGAAAAATGTAAGTACATGACTTCGAGTATTTTTTTTGTCTGTTTAATCCTGTGTTTGACCTGAGCATGAATTATGTCATTAAAAACTTTGTACAGATGAGTATTGCTGAAAAGTTCGTCTGAACACAAACCTAACCAGGTTCTACTGCAAACTTGGATAGAGCTGCTATGGCAAAGCAGCCTTACGATACAAACACAATGGAGAAAGTTTGTCTCTGCTTAAGTAAGGGGAAAATAATGTGATCTTCATACTATCCATTATGTTTTCATTGAGAATGATCTAACTCATGAAGCTACGCTTTTGTAGCCTTTCATGAATATATAGGCATGAAGTAAATTTGCACAAAGTCTTTAAAATGAAGCAAAATGATCATTAGTTCATTAGATCTGGATGCAAGTCTTTACTGTCAGATTTGCTACCTATCTTGTTGTTCCTCCAAATAAATTAGTGTTTTCCCAGAGAGGCTAATGCCAGTTAACTTTGATTTCTTATTGATTTAAACTAATACCAATGATAATGGATCCTGTAATTGTTGAGCAGAAGAGAAAATGGCTCAACTTTGCTGATCTCAGAGTTAGTTATTGTCCTAAAGCCTAGCAAGCTGTCTATCCTTAGCTGTAAACTGCTATAAATTAATTTTATATTTGGGTCACATCCCTATAAACTACTAGGAAATGCCAAGACCTTTTCTTAATAACTTTGCAAGCCAGTAATCATGACTGCAGGTTAAAAAAAAACAAAACCAAAAACTTAAATCCCCCCCAAATTATTTCATCCTGTCTTTCCCATCATCATTAGAGTAATACCTTCTGCATCCAGCACTCCCCAACACAAGTTTTAGGGGAGGAGTTCTGCTTTTGCGTCTTAGCACCCTTGTGGGCACTAGCTAAATACCTTTGTACAGATGGATTGTTTTAAAGGTAAAGTTTCAAAAGTATCCTTCACAATGTGCTTGTAGGCAGTGTATGCTTTCCAGGTGCTCGATCCTGCAACCTCGGCTGGCAGCCAGTCAGAATTGCTTGCAAATGTGACATTATTTGGGGGGGAGGAGGAAAGGTGGATAACAAAAGGAAGAAGAAAGAAAGTGAACAAATGCTGGCAGAGATAATAAAAAATACCACAACCTTCATCAGAGAACTGAATTGCAAAATGAATTGGACAGTTTCCTGGTTGCTAGGAATACTATATTTGCAAGTGTTTTCGCTTAACTTGAGAACATGTACTGTAAAAGATTTTTACATAAATTTGTTGAGTAGTGCTGGTTGAAGGAAAACAGCTCAGATAAAGGTTGTTTAAAGACAAAAAAAATAAATATTGGCGAAACTGCCTCCTTTCCCTCAGCACAGTAGTATCAATTTGAATGTAATTTTAAAAACAAGGGGGAAAATTCTGAACTTTATTAAAAGTGTTATTCAGTTATTTCATAGCATGTATATTATTTATAAACTAAAGAGAAATATAAATTATATTTATATATAAAATATAATACATTTTACATTATGCACCTCAAGGGTTTTTTTAAACAGGAGATCTGTATGACACATACTGTATCCTTTTCTGGCAGGGACTCAGATGGAGTGGTGCACGTGATTTTGGACATCACACCTAAATGAAAATTGGGGATGTTAGAGAAAATTGATGAGAAAAGGCTAATCAACAGTCTAGCATATGTGACTGAGGAGGAAGCACTGAAGGAATGGGGGTACATGTTTTAGGGAGGAGTCTGATGGAGATGTCTGTCTACAATATTATCTACAAAATCCCCCTTGGGATTTCCCCCAGTCCTGTTTTCCATAGTTCACTATATAGTATGAGTTATATGTCTCTGTCCCATCAAAACATAAAATACTGTATTTCAGTTTATTTAACTGTTTTGAGACAGTTAATGGCAATTATTATTTATTATTGGTTGCACATCTTTTCCACATAAAAATATTTCCTGTTTGCTTTGCGGTTAAATACTTTGCAATGTCACGGAATATGTAGAAATAACAAGCATTAAACGAAAAAAAGTCCTAAGTTCTGAGGTGATAGTTTGGCATTTTAAACCAGTGCAAAACACTGAACTAGATTGCCCTTGATGATCAGTTTCCAGTCCAAATTGCCGCTGCGCAGGTACCATTAAAGACATTGCTTTAAGTGGAGACATATGTGGGTGCAGAGAAGGACTGCTTGCTTTCCGTGAATGGTGTAAATATCAGCATTTTTGGAGGTGTTGGATTTGACCATCCTGAAAATTTTAATTTCTCCCATCCTAAAACAACTGCAGCACCAGCAGCATCAGATCAGATTTCTTTGCTACCTAAAGGAGTGAGAGGATATATAAACATTTGCGAGAGCAATTCTTAGCCTTTTTTTCCCCACACTAGTTTTGAAGTGACTTTGAGTTATGGAGAAACATCAAGTTAGAACTTGAATGAAACCACTAACTTTAGTCTGATAGAAAAAAACAGATGCTTATGGCTTTTGATTAATCTTGGGCTAAGCATTTCCTAAGCTAGCAGAAGCCTGGAAGTAAGTGTTCCCATGTTATAATGAAACTACCTTTTCTGTCCTTGAAACAGGCAGGCACACATTTCAGATTTATTTTTGCTGATTATTTTTCAGGCGGACATGACAGTTTCATTTTTTTAATAAAACTACCAGGAAGATAGTGTGTTAAGTTACATATTCTGTAGAACTGTTTAAATTTTTGTAGTTGCCCAATATATTTATGTTTAACCACTGACAGATGCTTCCCTTTCAGTTCTGATTTATAACAAAATCTTGTGCTGCTGTGTAGTTTAGAATAAATAAGAGGTGCTGAAGGGAGGTAAATTTAGCTAAGTGACTGTGCAGTTGGCTTCAATTAATTCTTATTAACTTCTGCAGGTATTAGTCACCATTTATTGGCTAGGGAAAGCAGCAAACAGCTGCACGTCATATAGTGGATCAACCCTGAACCTGAAGGAGTTTGAAGGTTTGCTGGCACAGATGAGAAAGGTATCTTTTTGTTATGTTTTGGGAATGGAAATTTCATTTCAATTATTACTGCCATAAATAACCTGTGTGTTGGTAAATACGAGAGAAGTGGGGGGCTGGAGTACAAATTACTTGGTAAACCTCCTTAAAAAATGTTTCTGACTCTTACTAAGCTGTGAACACAACTTCTTTGGCAGCTTTGTGGTGATATCGGTGATGCAGCACGTGATGTCGAACAGGGCTTTAAAAATGCCACACGGCTCTGGCATCTTCGTTTCCATAGGTTTTGGTTTGAATTATTTCCATTTATGACACAGAGTTTCAGCTAGAAGAACTGAGACTCAAAAGTAAGGTGGCAGGACTCATAGGAGCAGAGGTTTTTCTTCTTTAAAACATTGAGTCTCATGGGCAGCTCTTTTGTTTTTAAATTGCAACATAAACCATCAAACCAAAGTATCTAAATAAAGCTAAAGGGTAGAAGGAGGAGATTATGTTTCACCAGGGACATAGTTATGATGAATCTGGGTTTTGCCAAGCTCTGAATTCTGGCTGAAATCATATTTGGTGGTTTATGATGAGCTGAGCTCTGTTGGAAAGGAAAAGTTGTGATTGGCGTAGGGTAGTTTGGAGACTTTTGCCTTAGCGCTCCAGCATGCCCTGAACCTCGTCATGAGACACTTAACCTCAGTAATGGTTAGCATTGATATCCAAACGTGCATTTACTGGAGATGGAAGGAGCAAGGAGCAGGCATGTAAGAAGGTGGCAGCACCCAGTGCTAGCATTGAATGTGTTGGACATACTGCTCATGAAAGGCTACGCAGATACCTTGTCCAGCCCACAGAGAGCTTTGTTCCTGCTGCTCCCTCCCCATCTCATGTAACGGCCAAGTCACCACAGGCAGTAGGGTTTGGGGACCGTGGAAGACTCTCTTTACTCTCCTCAAGCTCTGTGCTACTGCATCTGCATCAGCTGCAGCTCTTCATTTGAGGATCTCAGAGGGCTGGCACCGGATTGCCAATGGAGAGGAAGAAATACTTGGCTGACTGATAGCAGTTCCTACACTCTCGACCAGAGAGCCTTAATTAGACTGGTAAAATCCCTGTTTGTGAGCCCAGTTCCTGTGAACAAACAGGTGGAAATGGGGAGGAAAAAAGAGAACATCCTGCTTCTCTGTAGAGGTTTATTTTGATCTTCATTTTAAGTGACCTACACTAATTGCTTAGGACTTTGCCACTCATGAGTGATATGGCTGAAACTAAACAATAAAGCAATTAAGTTAATACTTGAGTTGTTTCAAAATATAAGCAGCAGGGAAGGAGCAGTGCCCACTTCAAAGAGTCTGAAAAGTGAGACAAAGATGGAGAAGGAAACTAATGCAGAAAAATAGCCAAAGTGCAGGTTGTTATGAAGTTAGTGCTGCATGGTATCATGGTTTACTTTTTAATGTCTCACAGCATGAGGCTTCTCTCTTTCCAGGTCAAGTTTAGTCATCAAAATAATGATCAGAGCATTTTGGAGGTTCCATCTTGAGCCCTTTTGTGGGATGAAGTAGGCTGGGGCCAAAAGGCAGCATTTTCTGGGGAGCTGATGGTCATGGAGCACCTGGCTGGGCAGTGCCGAGCACTGCAGGTCAAGGACAAAAGCAAGAGTCTGGGATTTGATTCGTTGCAGATGTTGGAGCTGGGAGCCGAGTAGAGATCTCATAAAAGCTGAAAACTAAATATTCCTTTAATGTAAAAACAGCATTTTAGAGTCCTGAAAAGTCTTGTTTAGGTGGGTATTGTTACAAGGGCCACTGGCGACTTATTTTAAGGTCACTTCCCTACTCCTGTACTCCTGCAGTATTTCTGATTGGCAATTGTGGGCTTGTCTGTTACTGAATTTGAAAAGGATTTGCTTGTAAAATAGAACATGTTAATCATGCTGCGCAACACTCTCATGTTCTTTATTGCTGAACTTGAGTGATGAAAAGACACTTTATCACATTCTCTATTGGCATTTTTTCCCCACATAATTTAATAATTACATCGACCATAAATTCAGTCTGGTTAAGTTTTTCTGCTATAAATCCTCTCTGCCCTCCTTTTTTTAATAAGCAAATCAAAAGACAGCTCGGATGTAAGTTGTCTCGGACTCATCTTTTTCTGCTTCTCATCCTGAAAGGTCTGTTAATTTCTAATTTTATTCATGCTACTCTGTTTTTAATTTCATTAACTATTTGGTTATGCATTCTTCTATACTTTTAAACTGGAAGTTCCCCATGACAAAACATACATAGTTTTTTTTATTATATTTAGGGCGTGGAATGTCCTGGAGAAACGCATCTCATATTTGGCAGTCACACTTTTACTACCACTCAGTTACATACTGTGTTTTTGATTAGATAATATGAAAGTCTAATGTGCTGTTGTGTGTTGTGTTATGGTGTTATCAGTCCTGCAGACACCCACTTTCTTTTTCCCATTGATAACATTTGGGAGATGACATTTGGTCAGAGCAGGACAAGTACCCATCTGTGAGACGGCGTTGGGCTGGGACAGTAGCTTTGCCAAGGGGAAGGCTGTAAAAGAACATGTTTACAGAAGTCTAGGATACCATCCTGCTGCCTGCCTCCTAATTCCTGGTGAGCAGCATGCAAAATTAACATCAACATCAACAGGCCTTTGAAAGTAGGGTCTGCAGAACTCATTAGTTTGCAATTGGACTGTTTTCAAACTCTAGGAGATAGTGAATGCAGGATGGGGCTTTTTGCCCGCATTTAAGTCCTGTAGCTGCCGAGTGTCATTAAAATACAGTAATTTAGGAAAATGGAAGTGTGCCTGAGGATTGAGAGTAGCTGATTGGTGTGAAGGGATGAGGGGATTTAGGGAATTTGCATTTTGAAAAAGATTTTTGGATCATGTCATAAACGAGACTTTGATAGGATTTTTAGATTTGTTCTTGGATGTGTGTAACTCCTGTAGATTTCAGGGACAGATCTTTGTTGTCTAGTTTTCCTATCAGCATTTTAGTTTACTAAGCAGTACTGGGGAGGGAAATTGCATACGATCCAATTACTGCATTGTTAGATGAATTTTATTTGTTTTCACAAAATACTTTCACTTCAGTTTGCAGTGAGGTTACTTACTGACATTACCACAGTTTAACTTGGCCTTAGGGGACCTTTGTCGCTGCCCTCAATATGGTGTTTTGGCAGCATAATAGTGAGTGGCACTAATTAAGCCTTCTTCCTGAAAAGTCTGTAGGACATTGGGTCTGATCTCTCTGTCTCGCTTTGAGCCTCCCTCTTTTCCAGCGTGGAAGCTTTGGTGTGTTACTGCAGGGCTCTTCTCCCTCCATCGTTTCTACAGCAAACCCACTTTCTTGTGGAGGTGGCCCACAAGACTGATTGTCTCATTGGTGATAGTAGTAACGGGTAAAACCTTAGCAGTCAAGAACAGTGGGAGCTGTAATCAACGTAGCCATTGTGCTCCAAGTAGTGGTAAGCAGGGGATGCTTCTTAATTAGGAATTAATATTCAAATGCTTCGGGGGGGGGGGGGGGGGGGGGGGGGAGCAAGAAGAAGAAAAAAAATCACATTCCAACATCCTTGGGTCACAAAATGTCAGTCTGATAATGGCACCCACATCTCTGACTTTACTTAGTGTCTGGGGAGAAAAAAACAGATTTATCTTTGCATAAAAGTAGTTATTTTTGTTTTTTCTCAGGCTGCGCGATTGTAATTAATGTTAGGACGCGCTCTAAAACAAGGGATTTATTATAATGCAAGGGTGAGGATGGCTTCTATTGACCTTTTCCTCTGCTGGAGTTTCAGTGTTTTAGTATGTGCTGCTTGCACTGGAAAGAATTTATAATCACAGGGCTGTCAAAGACAACCATTGTTCTGCCTGCTCTGAACATGTGGGTCAGCTACAAGTGCTTTCATATCCCCCAGAGCCAGGAGCTGGCAAAGAGTAAAGAGCACAACTGAATTCTTCTGAGGCATCAGGAAAAGCATTTTGCATATTTTTCATTGCTGATTGCTTCAGAAAGACATCCCTCTTTCATAACAGGAATTTCTCTTCAAGGTAGAGGGAGGCTGGGGCACACTGCTTCATTATTTTGCCGAGCTGAAGCAGCAACAACAAACGCTGTCTGCTGGTGTCCCAGCCAGATACAATAGATGGGCAAGGGGAGGGGGGGATGTTCTGGAAAGCAGCAGACTTAAACCTGATGCAGGCACGATGTTAAAAGTGTAGTGCCTTTGCCTGTGCTATGAACTATGGACAACAAGTCAAGTTTCAGGTTACTTTCAATTTTGATCAGTTTATTAACTTGCCTATCGCAACTTTTTCTCAGTCCATCGTACTAAGCTAATGAACAGGGATTCCTCTTAATCAGCATAAAATTGAGGTTTACTGCAAGCTTGCACTTTTGCTTTGAAGGGAAGAAGGGGTAGAAAACAAGGAAACTTTTTTGGGGAGTAGATTTTTAGTAATTGGGAAGATGCTTTGTTGTCTGATGTGTAATGGATCTCAGAAGTATGTCAGTGGCTTATTTATGAAGAGATACCTGCTGTATTTCCACGTAGGAAACAGAGGATATCGAGAGCCCAAAGCGCAGCATTCGTGACAGCGGCTATATAGACTGCTGGGACTCTGAACGCAGCGATTCCCTCTCCCCACCTCGCCACGGCAGAGATGATTCCTTTGACAGTCTGGACTCCTTTGGCTCCCGCTCGCAGCAGACACCGTCTCCAGATGTAGTGCTCAGAGGGAGCAGCGATGGTAAGTACTGGTCACAGCGCACCACATGCATAACGTTGTGATATATAAGTAACATTTCTGGAGCAAACGTGCCATTTGGAAGCTGGACCCAGCCTCTGAATCTTGCTAATCTGGTGGGAAAACTTCTGTGTGAATGCTGATTTGTGCTCCTTGAGGTTTAGATGACTTTGCCAACAACTTACTTGAAGTCTGTCTCAGTCAGAATAGCATAGCGTTGGAAAATTAGTTACATCATTGCAGTGTAATTTTATGATGGGAAGAGTGCTTTTCTGGGTTACAGTATAAGAGGGTGTTATGATTTTAAGTGATAAACTAGACTGGAGCAAGAAATAAAAGCACAGGAACAAGGAAAATATTGAAGTGAATAAAATGTTTGCCTAAGTAAACCCTAGGCAGATAAATGACATAGAAATATCTTGGAAATTTCTGGTATTTGACAGAGTTCTGAAGTCTAATGTACGTTTTACCAAATGTCATTTTTTTTTTTCATGGTATTTAGAAAATTGGGTAAATTAGTAGCTCCCAGCATCAGAGCTGTGGCCGTCTTTGTACACCTTTGAGTGAGGACATGCAGCTCTAGGCTTACGGAAGGGGTGCTGCTTCTCTGCCTTTCTTGTCTGATTCCCAGAGGTTTCCAGAGGCTTGTAAACACAGCAAGCTTGATGAGGAAGGATTTGCTAGGGGTAGGTGTGGAGCATACACTTAGGTTACCTGTCATGAGCAGGATTCTGGTTCAGAACAAAAGGATGCTTGGTTGAGGCTCCCTCTGCGCACTTACATTCCCAATGAGCAGATGAACTGGTCAGACTATATCATCAGATGAAGTTATTTTCCACACAGGAATTACTTCTTCTTAGTACTGTTACTTATTTAATAAAAAAAGGAAGGGCAGAAAGACTTTTTGGTAGGAACCAGATGCTCATACTGCTTTTGGCAGTGTGAAAGAAACTGGTACTAATCAAAACCGGACACATGAGAGATTTCCTGAAGTGATGGGGAACTCCTTAAAACTGAAAAGCTGGCAGCAGAGAGAGCTCGTATCACAGCTGAATTATGAAAGAGCTGTGGGGAAAGCAGGGCTAAGATCTGCTCTGCTGTTTTTAGTGGCCTGTGGTATTGGGGCTGTTGCTAGTTGACCATCCAGAATCTGCTGCTAGGGCTGATTCCTTGAAGCAGCCTCATGACCCCTCAGACACTGAACAGAGCAGTCTCCACATTACAGAACATTTCTTCTGCCTTCCCAAATGACACAAAAGTGTAATGTTTGGCAAAGAGGAACACCTCACGTGTCCTAATCAAGAAGTGTTGCTCTATCCTGGGTGCTCAAGGGCTGTCCCATGTCCCTGCCTACTTGGAGCTGGTGGGCAGACAGTTACATACAGTCTGTAGCTGCTTCCTATCAACTTCTGCTGTATGAGCAGATTTTAGTAAGGTTTTGTGGTTGTTTACCACAGCTAAGACATACTATCTTGTTGCATTCTTGAGGCATAACAAACACAAAATAAGATGCAAGCATCCAAACCTTGTTCTTAAATATTAGTCTTTAACAATATCCAGACCCAGGGTGCATGAAGATGCTGTGTGCACACGTATGACTTGTCCAGCCGGCCCTTTCTAGTATGTCCCATTTTCCCTGCTTGCTGCTGCCATAACTTCACAGCTGTCTCCTCCAAGAGTTGCAGGTGGGGTGTAGCTTGGCTGACCTCTTTTCTGTTGAGCCTTTTCCTGTGGCCCCAGCAGGCCAGTGTTTCGCTCAGCTGCATGTAGTTTTTGGTGGAAATAATGTATACACAAAGCTGGATGGAGGAAAAGGTTCTGTTTGTACTATTTCGCTCTCCATTCAGATAGGAGCTTTATAAACTCAGCAATAGCATCCTGAACTAAAACTATGACTCCTTCCACTCCTAGAAAAAAAAAAATGAATGGACATCATTTAAGTGATCCTAAGGTGATGATTAGTTTAGGTGGAAGCAATATGTAATACTACCTTCACGAATGCCATCTGTGATTAGCCCCACTGTTTAGGAACTGCTCTGGTGTCCTATGTGGGTCCTGTCCCTTGGCAAAAAGCAAACAAAACCAGTGGTAGAGCAGAACAGTTTCTTTAAAACACAATTAATTGCGGACTGGCCTGCCTGTCGAGTTGTTAATGCACTCAGGAATGAATAAAATCCTCTGCTTGGCCGGCAATTGTGCATGGATCCTTGTACAAAGGATCTGTGAATGTCTGTGGTGTATAACTGCTTGTTATGGGTTGTGGAAACTGGCTGCTGCTTCTTCTACTTGGAAACGCAGAGCAACAAAGTTAAGGTTCTAAATGTAGAGCATGGCTGCACCTTTAATTCAGTGCTTTGGCTTGAAGTGCTGTATTTTTGCAAATTTGAACTGAAAATAAATTCATTAGTAAAATATGAATAATTAAAGAGGCTGTTTGTCTTTGAAGTACTCAACTTGGGGATGCTGGTAGGCACATCAGTAATGAGGGAGAAGAATCTGTTCTAATTCCTCTGCTAATGTGGTTATCTATTCCAGCATTTCTATCTGCTGGTTCAAGACTGGTTTTCATGTGATACAAAAATAAACACCAGAACAAAGTTAAGAGCAAACAGAATAGCAAATAACAGTAAAGGATCTTTTCATTTTCTTTTGGCACCTCTGTGGCCCTGCTCAGATATTACAACTCTTCAAACCTCAGCTGTCCTCAGACACTCGTGATTCTTTGGTTGTGTCTCCACTTTTTGTTTAGACATAGACTAAGGTTACCATCCTGATGCTAGTTATCATATGCTCTTAACCAAAATTGTTCAAGCAAAAGATTACTGGTAGAAAGTGCATTGTGGTTTTTGTCTAACTAGCTCATTTGCATTGTGTCTTGTCTTTTCTTACTGTTCCCTTTCACTTTTCTTTGTCTCTCTCCATGCAAACATTGAATAACTCAATCTGCTGCAAAAGCTCTTTGCAAATAACATTCCTAGCATATTTAGACCTCTTTTTCTTCCCCCACTTTGAATTGTACACAAGCTACTTGTGATTTTTATGTTTCATTGAAACAATGAAAACTTCATTGTTTTCAGTTGTTCATTAGGTAGCTCAGTGAATTAGCTAGTAATTTACTAGTGTGGTGAATTAGCAAGAGGACACAACCTGGGTGGCTTCCCCTCATGCCAAAGAGGTGAACAGCTATCACATATAGTAAGTGTTGCAAAGGGACCAAGGGCCAGAGACATCCAGCGCTCCAAAGATGGGAGATGATTTGAATGCTGATGGGAGAAATGGCTGAATGTGCTCCATTTCACTCATCGCACCAGGGCCTGTGGTATGTTACACTGCTGGGAGAGAACTATTTACATAACTTCTTTGTGAATTACTTAAAAAGGCTCATGATGGTGCAGGGAATCTAATGAATGTCTGTGAAGTGACTTCCAAAATGGCTGTGAGGGCAGTTCCACTGCAAATGCTCCTTAAGGTATTTGGCCTACCATTTGGGAATTTTGTTTTCAAGTTGGAAAAGTCTTGCCTAAGTTTCTGTGTTTTAAATGGGATGTAAATATCAGGAAGCCTAGTTCATTTGAACAAAATAAAGTGCTCAGCTCTGTTCATCTCCCATCTCATTCTCTGTAAGTCTTGATTTTCCTCTTTCACCTTACTTATTTTCTTTGCCAGCAAATATTCTTCAGTCTTTGCTGTACTGATCTAACCTCTAAATCCTGAGGTCCCTTCCTATCTGAGGATCAAGGCTCTCTGTCTGTTCTGCAGTGTGCTAGACTGATTGACCAGGCAACTGATGAGCCTGGAGAAAGACCATCTGAGTCTTCTGGTTTATGGCAGCTGATGCTTATTCTCAGAGTCTAATCAAAGCTGATGCTGTGTGTGTTCAAACTGCCGTTAATATGTGTGTGCAGAAACATCCACGGATTCCTGCCTTCCTGTAAATATAGAGCATGCAGCCCTTTTTTGCTTGAGCGTGTGCTATGCACATGTAAGTCTAGGTTCAAGAGTGGGAATCGGGTCAAATGTACCCATATGTACAAGTGGGAAGTCATTTGGACTTTAGTTAGGTAAGCGTCTCTAGCTGTCCTGTGTGATTGACAAGTCTGACTTAATCTGACCCTGAGTTTTTTTATGTGATCTGTGGCTGAAGATGAGTTTTTCAGGGGCAGAAAATAAGAGTTGATGAAAAAAGATATTTACTGTCTGTGTAGACATTATGGCTACTACCTTTAGTGATTGATTTTTAAATATAAATATAGGTAAAAGTGGCCTAATTTTTGGTGCTTATATGCTAAATGTAATTTTTTGGTTGTGTCTTCCCTGATTTATAATATATATATTAAAAAAAAGGATGAAAGTGAAAAGAAGAAGGATCTTTTTTCTTCTTCCTCACTAGGGAGAGGAAGTGACTCGGAAACTGACCTGCCACACAGAAAGATGCCAGATGTGAAAAAAGATGATATGTTGGCAAGGCGGACCTCACATGGTGAACCTAAATCAGCTGTGCCTTTTAACCAGTACCTCCCTAACAAGAGTAATCAGACTTTCTATGTACCCGCTCCACTTCGGAAAAAGCAAGCTGAACGAGAAGAGTACCGAAAGAGCTGGAGCACGGCGACTTCACCCCTGGGAGACAGACCTTTCAGGTAAGACTGACCAGACCATCTCCTCCATTCCTCAGTGATGATGTTTTAACACTTGCCTAATTTTTGTTCTTTTCATAAGATGTATAAAGCGCCTTCTGCTGTAATAAACCTCTTGCTGAGATGGTACTGATAAATTGTTTGTAGCAATTGGTGAAGGTGGTAGGAAAGCAGTGAGTGGAAAATAATTGCCTTGATGTCATTATTTACAATACAACGCAAGGTATAACTTGTGTTTGTTAATACAAGTACCATGGATATTGCCTCAAACCCAGGGCTGGACAAAAATTTTCTGGATTATCTGTCTCATTTCTCAAGACAGTTACTCACTGACAAATGATACTTATAAGTAGCATTTGATGTATTCAGTCAAAATAGGTAACATTTTTGCTGTGGTTTTTTTAAGATCAATTTATTTTTATGTTGTATTCTGTGCACCAGTACAGTTTATATATCTGTGACTCTGTGTTTCTGCATGCTACTTTTGTCAACTAATACTTTGCTTTTGATTTGACCTAAGAAGCAACTTCCATTAAAGAGCATAATTATCTTCCTGGATCGTTTATGAGAACATCCTTTGGCATCTTGGTATCAGCAAAATGTGCTTAGAATAAATAAGTGTATATGTTTCAGGCATAACATACATTAAACTACCTTGTATAATTCAATAGCAAACCCCACCCTGAAATCACAGAAGAACAGAATGAAACATCAGGACTGTGTGAAAAGGAGAAAGTGTGCTCCGTGGCTCCTGAGGCAAACTCCCTTAAAAATCAAGTAGGTTCAAATCAAAATGAAGGAAGCTCCATAGACCAGTCTCCTTCATGTAGTGCAAAAGAAACATCAACACCCAAGGGGAAAGATGCAGAAGAGATCAGAAAGTTAAGAAGACTCGAACAAGCTGGCATTAAGGTCATGTCAGCAGCCCAGCGTTATGGCAGGTTAGCCCAACGGTGTGGGAAATCGTGCACGCTTCACATTTTTAGGATTGGCTGAAGTGTGGGATTCCTCGATCCGCTGTGATTTCATTTCTCCTAACAAAAATCCAGTCTGCTAAACACTCACAATTGCTAGTGAAGGTCTTGGTCTGAAAAGGCTTGTGATGTGGCAGCTGTGGATTGCGGAGTTGTATGATGCTAACTGCATTTGTGTTGAGAAATTGTGTTGTCTTACCGCATAATGTAAATGGACTCTAAGAAAACTACTACACAGGCTACTTGTCACCTCCCACCTAATGCTTTCTTGCATTTAATAAAAAAATACATATAAATGTATATTAAAAATGCCTTGATTAGGCAAAAGTTTCAGAACTTATTTTACTTGTTGCCAATGGGATGGTTTAGTTTACTGAACCACACTTTTTAGGTGGTTAATATTTTTAGCTGTGTTAATAAATGATGCATTTATTTTTAATGGCAGGAACTATGAAAGTACAGTGCTTGTTAACACATGTACCAGTTAAAGCACGGAGGCATAGTTCAGCAATTATAATTTGACTGACTTTGGCATGGAGTATCAGTTGTTATTCACTTATTACCTGTGTTATTTATTTTTGGATCTTTTTCAATTTGGTTATTTCCTGTTCTTTAACTCAAGAGCTGAATGATGGCTAGGCTCACTGCCCACCCCTTTCCATCATCTGATATCAGATACTTATGAAAAATCTATTATTTGTCCTGGGGATGCCCCACAAGCAGAGTTTTAACCAACATGTCAGAAGACTAGGCTGTTATAAATGATCAAAATGGTTTGGCTAAAGAGTAAGTGTCCAAATGTCTTCCCATCCAAAACATTTTGTTTAGGATTGTGGGGCGAAATCCTGACAGTGAGTAGTTTGGCAGATGCTGATCTATAGTCTGGGTTTTGAAATGCAGTAGGAAAAAGTACAACTCTTAAGTGATACAGCTTGTTTATAGACACAGTGAAACTTGTCTGCAGCCATATACAGATGTGCAATATGTAGATAAAACAGTCACATATATACACTGTCATATGTCCTCTTCTCAGGTTTACTTCACTGTTGTCAATATATAATGAACCAGTGTTTGTGTGTGGTTGTGGGGTGCTACTTTAACAAAGCCAGATACTAATGAAGAGGAACTATCTGTCATAAATTAGTCCTTCAGACTCAATTAGTGTGGTAGTTGATCAGGAATCCATAAACCTCTAGGATACTGGCATAATCCTGTTCTGAGTCCAAGGCTGTAGTATTAATGGTAGCAATGTAGTAAAACGTATTAATAGCTTGCATTTAGCAGTGCTGTGCACAACAAATAGAACTATTTGCATTTGCAAGATGCTCACCCCATTGAGAGTCCCTTTTCCAACCCTATGCTTGATCTACTGGCTTGATATCCGTGAAAGAAGCACATGTGATCAAATATGTGGTTTTTAGTCATGAAATCAGGTCTCCTCTTCCCTTGGACAATCTGTTGTCCTGAAAGGGCTGAAGGAGAAGGGAGGAGAAATAACAAGCTGTTTTCCTTCCTTGCTCACAGCAGAAGCAACTCGTGGAATCTGGCAGCTGGAGGAAGGAGGAGCTGCTGGTTTTCTGCCCCAGCTGAGGGTCAAAGAGCAGAGCTTTGTAGCCCAAGCTTCGCTGTAGTGAAGGAGGAGCCTGCTCCTGGGGACTGTAGGAAGAAACAGCAGAAAAGGCACTGGGGTCAGAGATCTGTAAGGAAAATTATTTGTGTGTGTAAGTGGAAGAATAGTGAGTGAGGAGGAGGGAAGAATTCAATAGTGACACTTTAGGATACAGGAGAGTATTTAATCATCTTTCTTAATGTTTCATTATCATTCCCTGTTCTTTGAACCTCTCAATTTTCTCTCTCTTCTTCTTGGCATCAAATTCAAACATCCATGTCCTAATGACACTGAGCAATTCTCAATCCCTCTTGTTTCTGTGTTCTGATTTTTTTTTCTTTCACCCCTCTTATTCATTCATCCTTCTATGGTGCCAGCCTCTCTTTTTTTTTCACCTGAGGTTGTCAGTTGTCTTCCAGTTTCTCCGAGTTGTTTACGGGCTGTTTCCTCTCAACATATTGACCTCTGGAGAACACCCACTGTGACTTTGAGTTCTACAAGGCATCTAATTGTTCCTAAAGCTGAAACTCAGTAGGGGACCTTTCTGGGTCTGGCACAGGAAGGATTTGAACTTGTATGCAAATGTATATTTTGCTTGGAATCTAAGTACTTATCTCTGTGGCTGTAGCACCATTCTAGGAAAGGGCTCCATTGAACTAGACGTTATACAAATGCATGCCAAAAAGCATTCCCCCTTCCCAAAGTAGTATATTGTCTCTTTATAGCACGTTGTTTTATTGATGCATGATCCTCCTTGCTTGCTTATCGTCTGCATCTGTCTCTTATTTACACTATTGTATCTAAAAGGTAAAGATCAGATTCATGAAGACTCCTTAAAAAGAGGAGAATTAAGTGTGTTGTAATAGAAGATGGAAAGAAGGATGTAAGAGAGAAATGTGACCAAACGTTTCTTGGCATGTTTGTTGCAGAAAGGACATGGACTCTTATCTGTACACTGCATAAGCATGCAAAACTCTTTCATTGTTCTGAAATGCAATTTAAGGTTCAACAAGCCTGTGCGAGGCCTTGCTTCATGGAGTGCAAATGCCTGCAATCTGAGGCTTTGGAAGCACCTGTTGTACCAGCCTAGACCCAGGTGTTGCTTCTGCAAGGGCTGGGGCTGGGTATGCAAAAGCGATTTGCAAATCTGCAGGGAATTCTGGTCCATTGCAAGCTTCAAATCTACGGTCTTCACTATATCTATGGTAAACTGGCCTTAAAAGACACTTTAGAAACTGTCACAAACTGATTCTGGAGACCCCAAAACGTCACAGCTAACCTCTGATTCCATTGAAAACAAAATGTAAATGAACGGAAAATATTCTTAACCTAGAAACTGATTGCTGAATCTAGTTACATACTAAAAGCTGCAAGCTCTTCAGTTATTCATTGCAATGACTCGTAGTTGCTCTTTTGAATTTTATAACTCTATATTTCTTCGTTGCCAAAAACACCCTTCTCAGAAATGCTATGTTTGATGCTCTCAAGCTTCAGTAAAAAAAACAAAACAAAACAAGAAAACCCAAAAAACCCCACAAAAGCTTCAGTAGCATTGGCGGACATGAAACTGAAAAATCCAGCCGGTTTTGCTGAATAATGACTTGGTTATACATAACTCTTAAAAACTAAAAGCATAAAACAATACCCCGAACCTAACCAGCTGAATAAATACTCATCTTACTGATTTTCATTTAAGAAGTAAATATAAATAAGATACAATGGAGTATTGTGTGACTTTATGCATGCCCTTTATATCCAGATTTCTGAAAATTATTTCCAAAAAATTGTAATGGTACCAGTAGTAAAGTCCAATTAAAAACAAAAAAAAAAGAAAAAAAAAAAGATCATATGTACACTGGCTTATTTGGGAGAACAAGTTCCAGTGGATATGACTTTTAGGTAACTGTTTTCCTTTGTGCCTAAAACTTTAGGCACCATGTATCTACTTTAGATCAGTATATTTTCTCTAAAGCTTTCAAATTCTTGTACTGGGGAAACAAACGATGTCTTAGGAAACCGTAAGTGGAAAATCAGACTCT
>NW_010313099.1:43474-76533 GCF_000700745.2 Antrostomus carolinensis
TAAGGTTTAAAAGGCAATTGGATTTGGGCAAATTACACTAGTGTATTGACAATCTGTGATTTAGAAGCGAGTGATGCAATATGGCCTGTTCAGCAGTGAAATTTGAATGTGAAGATGACCTTGTAGGCCTGTTGATTTTGGTATGTACAAAAGTCAACATCCTTAGTCAACTTCTTACCATATTATTTTACAGAAGAAAGAGTAGAAATTGTTGTTACGAGTGGAAGCTAAGGGGTAGGACAGTACTTGTTGATGGAGGGTTAGAAAGGAGAAGCACTGCAAAGCATACAGCAGCTCAGAGCCATCTGTTCCAGCTGTTTCTGAAGCTGTTGTGAACAGAGATGCTCATGAGGGAGAGGGACAGCAGCTCTCTTTGGAGTGCTGTCTGCCAGTGATGTCTTTTGCCTTGAATGAAATCTTGATCCTTCAGAGAGATCTAAGGAAAAAGTTGCCTCTGGCTAATTTGAGAGCGTGCTCTCCACATTGCTGATGGGGAGATCCTGTGTGCTGCAGCATAAGGAGGCAAAGGCAGGCAGTTTCCTATTGCTCCTTCGTCCTGCCGGGCCTGAGCCAGGCTGACCTGTCAGGGTGGTTTATGGCTTTCCTGTAACTTTCTCCAGCAACTTCGTTGAGCAGTACTTGGAAAGGGCAGCTGGGGCTGTAAAATAAGTGGCATGTATAGTGGGCTTGCAGGGCTTTAAAATGTTTTAGAAAAGCAGCTAATTATAGCACTACTGTTTTCTTAAATAGAAGAGAAACTTGAAGCAACCCTTGAGCTGTTTAGATTTGCTTTCTTAATGTCAGTCCTTTGTGATACCCTCTTTTTCCCTTTGTGTAGCAAAGTGTGCTATATGAAAGAGAAAATGCAAGATATTTGCAGCCTACAAAAGTACCCCAAGTAACAGTCTACTACTTGGTATCCAACTTTCTAAAATACAAATAAATACAATTTTATTTTTAAATGTGAGAGTTGCGTAGCTCTTGCCATCTGTCATTTCAGTTTACTTAAGAGTATTGACCATTACAAGCTAAAATAAGCTTAATCTTCCTGGGTAACAGCTGTCAAGGGTCTTCATTGTCATAATCTTCAGTAACAACAAGACTGTGTTGGTATCAGTCTCATTTCTGAGCAAGGCAGATGACAGTGTGTTCCAGCATGCCAGTATCATTTGCTTACTGGTGCTATCATTGTAGCTACTGTATGTCAGCATTGGCACAGAGGGCTTATTCTAGGGGAAAGGGAAGGTTAGTTAGGGGAAGAATCAAGTGTGGATGTGTGTGAGAAGAAAAGCAGTTAAGAATCTTAGGGCAAGCACCCTCAGTGATTACCCAGGTCTTATAAAAAAAAATAAAAAAAATAGAGCCATTAACAAGAAAAAGTGCCAAATGCTTGATATTTCAGGATTCAGCAATGTTTGGCAAGGATCAAGTATTTGCATCAAATCTCTTTATTTGAAGTGTGCAAGAAGTTTAATACTGCCATTTACAGTACTACATTCACTGCATCTAGTATGTTAAACTAGTTCTTGCTGGTTCTTCTAGCTATAGCTAAAATAAGTAAAGATCCAACACTACTGATTTTCTGTCTGAAGTCCTTGCAGATTTGTTACCTGTATATGAAAAGTTTTATTTATAACAAGGCTTTGCCCAATCTAACAACAGCCTGGAGCATATTTGATTAACTGTGCTTGTTTTCTGACCTGGAGGTGAATGCTGCCACTCTCTTCTCCTCCCCTGGTGCATCAAGAGCTTTCTTTAATTTTGCTCTGTGTCAGTAAAAAGCAAACATGTGAAGACAACGGAAGCACCCCAGACATCATCCTTCGCAGGGACAACCCCTTCATGACACATTACCAAGGGAAGGATTCTGGTTCAGAAGATGAAGCAGCCAGCAGAGTTCCTGATTTAGAAAAGGATGACTTTGCCACTCGGAGGGCCAGAATGAATCAACCCAAACACATAGTTCCATTTAACTCCTTTTTAATTGGACCCTATACAAGTAAAGAAAAAGGTAAACTGGAAGACATTAAAAAGCCATTGCAGATGGAAAAGCAGGAACACGCAAGGTGTGCGTTCATTGTCTTTTTCTTTCTATTTCAGTGCTTAATTTCACATGGCTTATAGCTGTGTAGGACTAAAGCTGTCTTGGCTACAAAAAATTTATAAAGTAAATGCAAATGCTTTATCATAAAGTGAACAAAAAAAGAGCTGTAGACTGTAATTTTTTGTTAGAGTATTAGGACCAGGAGCTTAAATTGACTGTGAGTGTAAACAACATAAAGACTAGACACTTTTGTTATGTAAGTTCATGAGACAGCTCATGAGCATGACTAGTGAAGAATGAACTTAGAAGATACGTTTTGCATCTCAGCTCTTTTGCTGAGCATTTTCAATGGACATTTTTGGATGCAGTTTTTTTTTCATCTAATGCCATTCTTTTAACACCCTGTAAAACATGGACTTAGTCTTTAGTAAATACACTGAATGTCCATACCTGTTATACTGCACCAAATTGTGTTGCACATAGTCCTAATGTTTTTTATATAGCATTGTGTTTGGAAATGGAGCATGGCTTACAAAGCTTCAGCCTAGAAAATCTCTTCTGTCTTCAGATCAGTAATACAGACCTTTAAGAAGTTGCTGAACAGATATATCTGCTAGGCACACATCTTCTTCAGGAAACGAGTGTATTTATTTGTGCAAAGAGGAGTGATCCCAGATAAAACCACTATATACACATTACAGTGGACCTTAACTGTATTGATACATTCAAAACACTTCTCATAGTATCTGGTAGCTCTTTTCAGTAATGCAAAACGTGCCTTTCAGCAGCCAGTAATTTGATTATATAAACATTTTCTAATTACTAGTTTGGCAGGGCATCTGGAGAGCACATGGCCAAATTTTAATATTCTAATACTATTGACATGACTCTAAGATCAAAGAAATTCTGTAGTATGTTTGCAAGCAAAACTTGAATTCACTTTGCTAATAATATGAGAATGAGATATTTGTAACTATTTATGAGAAAGCTTATTGCAGAAATGCTGAATATAGTACAAACTCAGAATTTTCTTGCTTAAACTAGGAGGAGTCATATGATGAAGTGGTTTCAATAGCGCACGAGCAGGTTTCAACTTCAAGTGATTCCATGTCTACTTCCTAAAATTAGTGCAAAATTAATCTGCTTATAAATTTGGTTTTATCTTCTTGTACTCTGAACCTCTTCTATTGTCACTGATTTATCATTGCTCCCTCAAAATATCTTTTCTTGCTGAACTGGAATGTGCATTAATAGAAGACGACGGGTGCACATGGCATCAGCAAGGCAAATAATGACAAGCAAAGAGAACCCACTTCCGCAAACTGAGAAGACTGAGTCAGAGGATGAACAGCAGGTGAAAGTGCCTGATACTGAGGGAGATGATTTGGCTAAACAGAAATCTCAAAGTACCCTTCCTCAGCTACGAGAAGATGGGATTTTTGTGAATGCTTCTGTAACAAAAGCAAATCTGGAGACCTGGAAAAGATTGAAACTGTCAGGGGAGTCCAGGTACGGTTTCTGCCTGTGGACAGGATTTGCACCCTAGGAAGCATGTTTAGTATGTCACAATCTACTCTGTGTGCTTGTGGTTTTAAGCTTGAAGAATGCCTTGATGACAACAGTCCTCACCTATTTAAATTTTCAGGAGGTTTCCAAAATCTGTACTGGGATATTATCTATCTATCATGAAATGAAAGTGTGTCCGTCATTTAGAACTACTATAGTAGTTTCACAGTCACTCCCCCAGTGGATACTCTTAATGTCATATTAGAAAAGTCCCTCTTGTCTTGTGGATCAACCTGCTTTGAAGCAGCTCTAAGTTGAGTAACAGCAAGGTCCATGGGTCACCACTAACTCAGTAGCACTGTGCTGCTGCTAACCAAGCTGTCTTCAGGACTTGGGGCATTACACTTTGAGGGTATTAACTGAGGATCAGCATCTCTGTGCATTAATGTGTCTATACTGCTTTTGAGCCCTGGGCTAATATATCTGCATAGCTTTGTACTCCAGTGCTGAGTAAATGTACCAGCACTGTTTGTCACTGCAGCAGAAGTTTCAGGGGCCTTGTTGTATGGTGTAGACATGCTCTTATTGTAAACTAAATCTCCACAGAAGGAGCTAGTATAAAGCAGTTATTCTAAGCTGTTTCCCTATGGAGGTGGGCTATAACGTATGCAGGTGATTTGTGACTCCAGTAGGAAAGGATAACAACTCCTAGCCTTCCTGTTTAGGCACATGCCATTTTCCAATTAAAGGTGGCAATCTCTTCAGGCATTCTTCTAACAATGTGGTTACTGTGTGCACTTTTAGCTCTAATACAAACCATCAAAACTCAATCATTCTCTCCTCTCAAAGATATTAGTACTCCCTCCGTTACTTTTGAGGTGATTTATTAAAGTCAAGATTCAGTCCCCTTGGTTTAGGATAAGTGAAGTTCCTGGTGCTCTCATGCCACGGGAACTCCCTCATGACAAGGTAGGTGTGCTGCTGCTTGTGCAGTCCCATGTAACGCATGGCCCAGGTCTGCGTGAGCAGATAAGGGAACTATGGTTTTGGTATAAAAGCTGAGTCTGGAATGGGCTGTATGCTACATTACTTCCCCTAAGGAAGGGCTTCCATGGATGTGCTCCCAGAGTTTCCCCAACAGATCTTCAGTATCTTTGGATTTTATCTGTCATTTGGGCCTCAGTATACCACAGCTTTTTGTACATTTGTCCTTGAATTTTAAAATAAAAAACTTCAAAACCTTAGGACCATATAATTTGCTTTATTCTGGATCTCATTTGGGGGGGATTCTTTTATTCCTCATTCATACTAGTGAAGAAGATTTCAAATGTCCCAGTGACACTGTGCCACCAGCTGAAATCACCGTGAAAGCAGCAGCCCATGATGATTTTGCTGTCCGCAAAGCCAGAGCAAACAAAAAGGCTGGTAGCCCCAGGCAGAAGTTTGTGCATTTTGGGCCAGTAACGGAGATTGATCAACAGAAATGGGACAAGCTCATTATTGGCAGAGCTTCATCCAAGAGTGGAACAGCAGAGGAAAGCAAGAAAGACAGTGTGGAGAGTCACTCTGGTGTTGAAAGCTCTCCTTCAACCACTGTTGGCAGTCTCGGGTGTGCTGAACACAGAGATGAAGTATCTAAGCCACAGAATGAGTCCAGGTATTTGGTGTGGCTTAGGAAGCGCTGCTGAGCTGGAAATGAGACCTGTTCTTGCAAGATGCTGATCTGCATGGGGGTGGACTGCAGCATAGACCTAAGCGCTGTTTAGGTGCACGGCCTTGTTCAGAAGTCATCTCATGCCTTCATAGCATCTTGATGTGTTTAAGGTTACGCAAAACAACGCTGTGCAAAGGTCTTCTGAGAGCTTGCCTCAATTTCTGATGAGCAGTGGAATCACTAGTATCTCAGAGTCTGAGCTGTTCAAGCTTTTTCTGCTTCTTGAATCCCAGTAGCTTTGCTCTGCCTGCTTTCAGCACATTAGGAATTTGTTGTTCAGCTTTCTGGCGTTACTGATGTACAAAAAAATGCTTTCTTCAAACCTAATGGATTTACTTTCTTTTTGAAGATGTAATGCTGAAACCAAGGTGTATTGGTACTCTGTGTTTCTGGCATTTATCTGGAAGAGAATTACAGCTCTAGGAAGTTAACTTATTATCAGAGCTTACATTTATTTGGCTTTTCTTTAATAGCTTAGTCTGCAGCTGTAGCAAGAAGTTTTAATTAATGCTTTTAGCAAACAACTCATTCAGTTAAGTTTGTGTGTTTGTAAAACATTTGCAAACTGAGTTGAAGGACGACTTCTTCATACCTTTCATTTGATCTAAGAATGCTTTGTTTATCTCACCCTTCCTCTTAATCTCATTGCTAGTGAGGTAACCAAGTCAGGTACAGATGACTCTTGCAGGAGAATGCTGTCACCTGACCCAGTTTCTGGCATCGTCTCTGAGAAAGACACCCCTTGCAGTTTGAACAAACAACAAGAAAGCACCAAGGAAGAACATGAAGGGCATTTACCAGACATTGAGAGAGATGATATGTTGGTTAGAAGGATGGGAACTTTTCAGAGGTGTACCACTAGCCCCATTCCCATACATTGTCCTCCTCTGTCAGTAGTTCCTCATCTGCTGCAACAGCAGCAAGGGGAGGCAGTGGCTCGTGAGAAGGATTTGAAGACTCCACAGGAAGCAGAAAGGTCAGAGAACAGAAGCAGATCCCTCTGAGCCTCATGCCTGGTTTGTGTGTGGTGTTAGTTTGGATCAGTCAGCAGTGTTGTTCCATTCTTCACGCGGCCTTTAAAGATGCGTTTTATTCATTCATCATGGCATGTGTTCTGTTTTATGAAACTACTTACAAGAATGTATTCCATGAACATAAAACAGTCTGGTTTTCATAATATTTAAGTACTTCAGTTGTTAATTGCTATTCAGCATGAAAAGAGTCTTTTATCTTTTGGGGGCATTTCTTTTGCAACCCATGGTGCTTTGTCCAGACTTTTATGCTAGCTTCTAATTGAATAATTCCTTGCATACATTTTTGTGCAGTGCCCAACTTCTAACATATCACCTACATAAGTGTGGTGTTCAACATAGTTTCCTCTTGCTCTCACTCCCTGTGCTGTAGCTAAAGATGCCTAGTTGTCCGTCACTCTGCAACTGTGTTTTGAGTAACAGTACCCTGCGTTGCCTGAGCAGCTGCTTGCCTTGAGCTGTACAAGTGAGCGTTATCATGGAACAGTGTCACTTGTCTCTCTGAGCAGTACTGTCACACGAGAAGAAAGCCAAGAACAGCTTGAAATCCCTCAGCAGCAGAGTGGTGGAACAGAAAACAAAGTGAAATTTCCAGACCCACGAAGAGATGACATGTTGGCTAGAAGAACTGGAGCCTTCCTAAAACAGCCTGGGCCCAGTGTTAAGCAGTTCCTTCCCATGCCATTTTCAAAGCAGCACAATAAGCAGGGCACAGCTAGAGACCTTGAGAAGAGAACAATGAGGTAAGAAAGCTGGGATTCTCTCCCTTGAAGCTAGCTCTGTGGGCTGTTTGTCAAGATCTCCTGATCTGGAGGAGTTGCTGTTGGCCCAGCAGTGGTTTCTTCTGTACTAATCCTCAATTCTGTGCCAACCCTTTCTGCTCAAAAGGCGGCAATGCAGGGTTTCTAGCCTTTTTGGTAGAGCCCTGTAAAGACTGAGAGCAAAGCTCTACCAGATGCAAAATTCTTAACAGCACGTGGAAAAGGATATGCATAGCCAGGTTGTATTACATTTGCAGAGGTTTCTGGTTAACTATGAGCTAATCATTACAAATGTTTCCAGCTAGAAATAGCACTGCTGGATACGGAAGGTTAGATGCTTGTCTATGGCTTAACTGGTGCCAGTGACTTCCAAACAGGAAATCCAGAGGTCCCGAAGATCTCTCCTGATAAGGCTCGGTGTCTTTCTAAGCACCTTTGTTCAGATGAGTAGGGCTGCCTGGGGAAATTTTCAGTTTAAGCCTTTGAACAGAGTTACGTGTTGGCTGGTTGAGCCACTTGCAAGCAAGATTGGAAAGGTTCTTATTCATCAGCCTCTTTGAAGTACGTGAGAAGGAAAGGATGTGCATATGGCTGTGTATACACAGATGAAAAGGTAGTGTATAGCTCAGCCAGGAGAAGAAAAACCTCTGTCATCTACCATAGAATTGAACAGTGGTTTGGTGTTGAGAAGACCTTATAATAGCTGAATAGCTTAGTTAAAATATGTACTTAATACTTCAGTCTTTGGCGATGTCCAGGACAGTTTGTGTTCCTGACTTAGAGGAATGGAAGTACAAGCCCTCTATTAAAATTGTGTTTTGTGCACCCAGCTCACTCAGCTTGTCACCTATCGGCTGTTTGGGGTTTTTTATTAATTTGCAGTTATGCTTTTTGTTATATGTGATTTTTTCAAATGTTGCTTAACACATCTCTTTGCGCTGCTGCCTTTGGCTCACTCAGGCCTGAAAAAAGTCCACAAGCCTGCATTAATAATTCTGGAAAACCTATAATACAACCGCCGCAAGAACAGCAGCAGGGGCAGGAAAAATGCAGTCTCCCTTCTGCAGGACAAGATGAGACTATTTGTACTGCCCAAGTGGGTGAAGGTAGCCTTAATGAAGTCCACCTTGATCAAACATCTAAGCTTCAGGAAGTTCCTGGGGAAAACAAAACGGAAACACTGTCATCCAAGGATGAGCATCTGCAAACGTGAGCTCTGTAATGGTGTGAATCACACAGCTTGTACACCCTTGTGTGCACACTTCACTATTCAGATTTTGCATTGCCTGGTGTGTTTTCAGTCCAGACTAAAATACTGTATGTCAGTAATACACTTGTTGGAAACAAGCAGAGTAGTGGTGTAATGTATTGTTCTTTTTTCTACAGCTAATGAAATATTTGATTACAATATAGATGTGAATTGCAGAAAAGGTTTATGAGTAGCAGAGGTTCAATGGGACTCTGTGGGGCATCCTCAGACATGTGTATCTTGCTTCTCCATGATCAGAAAATGTTGGAGCGTTGACTTTTGTACTTGATGTTCTTTTATGATAAATCCCAGCTACAAATACATGGTTTGCATGACTCTAAACAAGACTGTTACTTCAGTGGATGACACTGACCTGTGTATTACCAGTACCTTTTTTCAGCTACACCCCCTGCCACCACCACCCCTCCCCCCACTAAAAAAAAAGAGGAAGTCCTGTGGCGTACTTTCTCCCTATATCCCTATATTTGCCAATTCCATGCTTCAGTAGTGGTGATTCTGAGCACTGCTGTGGAGTGTAACTGTTAAGATTTGTCTCTGTTCGTAGCATGTGTGGCACTTAATATAAATGTTAATATATTGCTTATTCTCGATAACTATTTTCTGCACCCATGTTAGGTATACTTCAGCAGATTTTTATACTGGGGGTGTTAGTATGGGGTCAGGGAGGGATGGATGGTGTTCTTACATAGTTTGACCTTCAGATGATTAGTTAACTATTGTTTGCTGAATGCATAATCCCCGAGTAGTATGATTCTTTTTCGGTCAGCTTTACTAGTACAGGTTGGATGGTCAAGTGACAGTTACCCGAAGTGTATGGATCCGGTTGCAATTACTACTTCATGTTTTTAAAAATGCTCTAATTTTATATTTGGTCTTGTAGATTCGGCCCCAGAACTGCTGTGTCTGATGACGCAGAGTAAGTTGTCTTGTGATCACAAGATTCTGTTTTAAACAACTTACACTGCATGCTTTCCCATCTTCCTACTAATTTAAAATGCAGTTGATACCTCATTATTATTTTGCAGTGTTCCAGCAAATTAATTTTTCAGAAAAGCACTGAAAAATGGAATGCAATATGGCTTACATTGCAGCTAAAAAATAATTTTTATATAAAAGCCCATAAAAACTAAGCATAACACTAATGTCTAGCTGTTGCTTAAAGTATTGTTTCCTCTTTTTTGTTCTTTTCTTTTCTTTTGTTTTTCTTCTGAATTTCCATTGACTCTAATCAGCTGCAGGTAAAGAGAGTTGGGTTGAATCTGGGCTGGGTGTTGAGTTAAAAAAATGAAGTATGACCTATGTAGGAAGAAAAAAGAAATCCCAAAGTAAAATAAAATCTGATGTGAATAATTACCAGGAAAACACATCTTCAGTTGTTCCTTTATTGTCTTTTTAAAACTTTCTCTTGAATTCCTTCTAGGTTGGGTTTAGTTTAATGACGTACTAAACTTTACCTTTTTTTAAAGCTTTTCACCTCAACGCTCTACTTTTCACAGAAGGAGTAGGGCTAGGACATCTACTGCACTCAAAAACATATTTTAGTGGTGTGTGGATGCATGTAAACTGTAGTTCAGAATAGTATGCAATGTCGTTCAGAAAGCTCTGTGAAAGCATTAGCTATTCTTATAAAGTGCAGGCCTTTAGAAGCAACGAAATAGCTGGGAACTACCCACATAATAATGTCCTTAATACCCTTCTTCTGTTCACAGAAATGCACATGACGTTCTCTATACCCCAGATTAAATCACAAAATATAAATAGCATAGAGGGGTTTTTTTTTAATAACAAGTATGTTCAGAGTTTTATATAATTTTTCAAACTTTCCTCTAATGATAAAGGCTTGAATCATGGACTGAAAATTCTTTACAGGGTCTGTGATACTTTTATGCTATTCAGAGCCTGTGTCTTCTGACCACAGGGTAAATGTGATCATTTTCAAGAAGCAGAAATTTTTTAAATCAAATTAAGAGATGAGATAAAAACAGCATAAATTGTTATACTTAACAATGGAGACTTCCCTGCCATTTCAGAAAGCCTACCTATCTGATTGATTGTTTATGTGTTTTCCCACATTTTTGCATGTCCGTATTGAATGTAAACATGAAAGAAGATACATGGAGATGCCTTCAAAGAAGCATTGCAGTGCATTTGGTTGTATAATGTGAGAGTAGCGAAGATTAATAAATCATATTGTTTATTCCACATTGATTCTGATTTCATTTTAAAAGGCAAAACAATAAATGCCCAAGCCTTGTTGTCATCCTTTCCAGATGTGCCACAGTTTACAGAGCAACTGTTTTCCTAAACTGTCTTTAAAGTTCTTATAAATGTAGGATTGTGATTTTCGTTCTGAAGACAAAGTACTTACGAAGAATCTAATAAAATTGGGCTCTCAAGTAGAAAAAATAAATTTAACTGACATTTAAAAGGCTTCCAAAATGTTTGTCAGGCTCCTTCGAAAACTCTGTAACTTGAATCCAGTCTTGGACTAGGTGCTCTTCATTCCAGTGGCAAAACTAGAAACTCCCTTGTTTATTAGACTGACAAAGTTCCCTTCGTTGATCAGTGAATGCTGGATGTTGTCATCACCCCAGGTCTGTCTCAAGGTCCAGAAGAGGCAATGCATAGCATGTTGCAGCTCATCAGCCCCATTCCCATCTCTCAAAGAGATGGGGCTGAATTCCAGTGGTAGTGTGACAGTCCAGCATGAGTTTAGGTTTATGCTTTATTCTTTAAGCCTGACAAGCAGATTATAGTAACTGAGATATTTTTTTTTTAGTATTTGTTTACCAGAGTCTGGTTCTTTAGCCAGCCTGTTGCTTTTTGTGTTTTGTTGGGGTTTCTTAAGTCTTAGTATGTCTGTAAAATAGTAATGCAGCCACATAATAAATGCCTTGAATTTATCCTAAAAAAGGATTTTTTAGCATATTCTTATAAAAATAAGGTTTTTACCTTATTTATCACTTTCAGGTTAAATAGTCTGAAACTCAAATCCTTGAGGACTTTTTTTATCCAAGACTTGTTCAGACTTGTTTTTGTTTTGGTTTGGGTTTTTTTTTTTTTTAAAAAAAAAAAAAAAAAAAAAAGAATTGAGGCACGATATCACTGACAAGAACAACTGTAATTTGTGAGAATAAAGTAGTGTAACTTAAAAAATCACATCATCCCACAGATCTAGCCCTCCAAAGGACACTGTTGGTCTGCACAGCGTTTTTTCACAGATTTTTGTTAGAACAGCAGGTCTGGTGCACTGGTCAGCAGAGAGGCCTCCAGCTTCCAGACAGAGTTTGAATACAGTCCTCAGAGCTTTGCTAATGGCAGAAAATTAATGGACGTTAATTAAGTAATTCAGTACAGTTACATCTTCCCTTGTCTATTTCCATGCTGTGTGCCTGCTGACCCGGTGCATGGTTGAAGGAAGGAATAAATCTAGTTCTTTTCATGAAGGTGTTAGTGATGAGCTGGAGCCATTTGTAGTTTATATGACAGAGCACTGGAATAAGCTGCCCAGAGAGGTTGTGGAGTCTCCATGTCTGGAGATGTTCAGAACCCACCTGGATGCTTGCCTGTGCAACCTGCTGTAGGGAATCTGCTTTGGCAGGGGGGTTGGACTAGATGATCTCCTGAGGTCCCTTCCAACCCCTACCATTCTGTGATTCTATGATATAAGAAGGAAATAGGATGAAATGATGTGGGACTCCTAATGAAAGTGTCTTTTGTCAGAAGCTGAGTTTTGGCTTCTTTGATTCTTTCCTAAGGATGAACTTGGCAGGCAGAGAAGTTGCTATACACTTTTCAGTTGGCCTTGTCCATGTATTCAGGAAAGTAGGTGATTCTCTTTAATGGTTACTACACATTGGTCAGAGCAGAGCACAGTGCTTTGAGATGTGACTCCTTCATATTGCTCTCTTGGGAAGACACATTTGTGCAATAACGTGTTGCTGCAGAGTTGATGTTTGAACCTCCCTGGTTGCTTATCCATGGCAATGAAGGCCCAGCAGCAGGAGGTGACAACTAGATTAGAAGGTGCATGTGAGAGAAGGGTACAAGAAGGGAACTACACAACCAGTTTGACCTAGTAGGCACAAGGTGGTAAATACTTAACACTAAAGGCATTTTTAGTGTGAGTTTCAAAAGCTCTTAAACTAGAATAAACCCATTAAGTGTGACTTTATTACAAGTTATGCATCTCCCAACCTACCTCACCAGTCTGCAAAATATGGCTGATATTTAAATGTTCCTTAGTAGATGAGATGCATTTAGTTTTAAAAACAACAGAACTTGTCCTTTCTTTAGGTTCTATTATTTAGGAGTGTTCTAATCCAGTCCTGAGCAACGCAACCTTTAAACAAACCACAGTGAAACCCAAATCAGTGTACCACCCAGCACTCTGTTTAAGGGCTGAACCACAGTAATATGCTAACCTTGCTGTTCATTCTTAAAGGCACTAGGATGTGTATTCTGTTCTTCCTTTCTGAGTAAATACTTGCTAACAGGATGGGATCTGTGCATGTCCTTTTCCATCCACTGTCCAGACTTTTCAGTTTTCCCTTGAGAGCAGTTCATTCCCATCTTTGCTTGCCTGAACACAAGTGTTGGCTAATACATAAATGCACAGCTTTCCCTGTCTGTTCACTTAGATTACTGCACACACAATCACCTACAATTTTATCTTTGCTGGGTGCTTCTCCTGCTAGTTGGCTCACGTAAAGCTACAGATGATCATTTGATGACTGCTGTGAAATCACTTCGTGTGGAACTGCATGGCTTTTTTTTTTTTTCTTTGTGTTTTGCTTTTACTGGCACAACTGAGATCATGTTTTACTAATAATAGGTAGCAGGGGAGGAGTAGTAAGTACATTATCTTCATATGAAGACCTTTATATATATGAATGAATGTGTAATATCAAACCATGACCTTTTTTTTCTTTTAAGTCTCCAAAGGTCAGGGACAGAAATAGAATGTGTAGAAAGAAACTATTTTGTCCTGAACGTCAGCTTTTGCTTGCTAGGTTAGCTGTATTAACAAGTTAGTGCTGATAGTATTGAGTTTCCTTGAGGGAGGGAGGGAGGGAGGGGAGAGGAGGAAGTACCATGCTGTTTGCACGGCGTGTACCTCTCTGGGCAGGCTCTCCCCAGTTCTTTGGGAATAGCATTCAGCCAGCCATGCTGCCCCTAATATACTTCTCAAGCCTCTCTTGTTTTGTGCTGAAATGGAAACTTCTGTCTGCAGTGTTAATTAGAGTGGTCTTGAAAACTGACTGGGAAACAAATCTTCAGAAAGTAAAATGTTCTGAACTCAGCTCTGAATAGTGATTTTAGTAAAAGCTATTGATGGAGGTGTAACATTACTAGTGATTCTTAGCAAGAGACAAACTTGCTGTCAACTAACAAAAACAAGAGAAAGTTGAGGAGTATAATGCCTGAAGTACTATGTGGGAGCCATATGGATGCTAAGTGGTCCTTCTAGGGGACTGCTGCTTTTGGGAGCTTGGTAACAGTGCAGGTGTCTGATTCTGCTGTAGCACCCTCATGTGGCTTTAACTCTAACAAGCTAAAGGAACTCAAGCCTCTAAATAATGCTGCACCACTTCTTATGCTCCCCATGTTTAGGAGTATGAGCATGTTTGATATGAGATGTGAAGAAGAAGCTGTGTCTCAGCCTCACAGCAAAGCTCGCCATGAGAAACTGCAGAACATAAACAACCAGCTTAAAGAGGACGAGACCAGATGGCAAGATGTGAGTATGCAACATTGCCTGCAATGCTGGCCAGCTAGTAAGGCAAAAAAGTGCAGCCTGCTAAATCTACAGTTCTTCTGTAGCACTAAAATAATCAGGAGCTTTTTTCCTTTCCCCCCTCCCGCACCCCCCAGTGGATTGTTGCTAAAAGCATAGAAGTTCATAATTCGATGTAAATTACAGAATACAAGGCCTTCTGGTGCCTCTGCATGTGCACCAGGTATTTTGCTTTTTAAAAAAATGTAACTAAATCATGATTAGATAAAAATGGAAGCAGATCAACTTCTAACTGCTGATTTCTCTAACTTTTATAATTAGTAAATGCCCAAAGTGACAAAATACAAGACTAAGCAGGACAGTGAATAAATAGTTTAGACTTGGCTTGAATAAAATTGCATAGATACAAAAAAATACTAACATTTTCCATCTTGTCCAAGCAAACAAATTACCCTTCAAGTTAGCTACCCTGCTTGGGTTACAAGGCCTTTCAAAACCCTCTTTCCTCAATATATTTTTTAAGCTCTCCTGGTATATGGCATCATCTTCAGCAAATTAGTAAGGACAGAATAGTGTGATTTGCAGGTAAGTTAGTATCATAGGTTTTAGTATCAGTCCTGTTCCTTCCTAAAGACTGATTTAGCTGAGGAATTTGGGGCATATTTTTTTAATTAAGAAAAAACAACAAACCACCACCACATCTCTTCAAGCAGCTAATACAGTGATTTCCCGCTATAAGAACAGCTACTGTGAAACATCTCAGAGAATTTTTTGGTAGAAAATTAAAGGAAAAGTTCAAAAAAGAATAGTATATACAACTAAGAAATAACTTTTCGTAGTAGAACAATGCAGGGTTTCAGCTGAGAGATCTGTATGTGTGGGAAGCCATAATTTCCCAGCAGAGATAAGAATGAATTCACAGGCATTCAAGAGGTTTGAGAACTCTTTTTGCTGTTGAATGAAAAATCCTCTGAGCTAAAGTGCTTAAGTTTTCCAAGCCCTCAGCACCTTCTACAGTGAACTAAAAGTTCTGAAGGAGTACTAAAAATGCCCTTACTGGAATGTCCTTGGCGTTCAGAGGGCTTTATGGAGACGACACCACATGCACGGTCAGATATTTTTTATATGCCCATGCTGTAAATTTGCCAACAATTAACGGTTTCATGGCTTTTTTTGTTGTTGTTATTCTAAAGCATTAGAGCTGGAAAAGATAAACATGTCTGGTTTTTAATTACAAAAAGAGGAGGAGGGCTTATGTTATGAAATTTGCTAATGAAAAACTAATTTCCAAACAATAGGCAATAGTAGGAGTAGCTGAATAAAGAAATGCTTTGCTACTTCAATGAGAATAATTAGTAACTGAGGAAGATGAAAGGCCTATGTTCCAAGAAGGGGATTATAGACTGATATATGTAGGTCATGTGAAGAAATACTTTAATGAGCATTCCCTTGAGTGTAACGTCAATAATTTGTGGTTTTAAGCTAAATTAAAAGTGACAAGGTTTGTTCCTGGTTTTAATAAAATAAGTTTTGCTTGCAGTACCTTCTGCTGTTTACCAATAAAAATACAATTAAAATATTTGGAAAACCATGTAATTAATGAAATAGCCTTTGAATCAAGTATGTGTACAGAATCTCTGGTTTTTATTAAAACCAGAATTTGTTAGAGTGCCTGAAATACAATCTGTATACTAATCTCCTGATGTTGTAAAGTTGATGACAAATATGCCCCTAAAGTTTCCTAGGAAGTTATTTTTCTTTGCAGAAGTTCTGTAGAGGTTATTTTTTACACGTAGAATTTTGTTCCTTTACTTGTTGGCTACCAAGAACTTTTACAGCTTAGTAAACTTCTTTACTGTAATACTATTACTGTGAAAAAGATCTTGTCTCTGTACTCTCCAGAACTTGTGAATTCATGACCCAAGTGGGATGCAAAAGATAGGTGCCTGTAACAGGTATCTCCTGTGATTCTCTGGTTTAGTGTCAGGCTGGTTTTGCAAGAAAGGTAAAGAACCAGAATCAGTGGATCTTCTGGACAGTTTTGGGCAGGCAGATTCCAAAAAGAATAAGATCATTACTTCAGCGTGGACATATCTGTATAGCTGGATACAAACCATAGGCTTTTTGCTCTGTCATGTCTCACACCAACCAGGTGTGAGCCACTTTAGTCTCTAACCAGTGTTGATCAGATCTGGGTCCAAAATATTGGAGAGTGCCCATAAGGAAGAATTTATGTTTGGATGCGGCACTGGATTTTTCTGTCCAAAAAAAAAAAAAAAAAAAAAAGGCAACAACAAAAAAAAGCATGGATCAACCAAGCTTACATGTAGTTGGCTGATAGCATGGGCAAAGTATGGGCCTGTCAGCTCTCCAAGGCAAACTAGCAGTGCAGCTGTAGTTCATGGTGAAATTACATCCCTTTCTCCAGTGAGCTCCTGCCTCCCACACGTCTGACTATTAAAATTCTTCACGAAACATAATTTTTCTACTTCATTTTCGGGGGGGAATCAGGTTTTGTTCGTAAGGTTGGCCCAAGTAAAATGAGTGCCTTGACTGGTCCTTTTAGGCCAGATTTCCTGGTGTTATCACATAGCGTGCTTCTGCAACACTACAAAAAGAAAATATACCAGTGGAGCTATGAAATCCTTACCAGATCCTGCTGTAAGGAGAAAAATCAGTCAGGCAACATCTTCATTTTATGGTATGATCTCCTTTTCTCTTTAAAATAAACATCGTTGCCTGGAGGTCATGGGAGCCTGGTCCACAGCCAGGAACAAGCGTTATGAAGCAGCTGGCTGGGTTCATTGGTTTCTGTGGCCAGTTTTTAGCTATTTGCAACTCTGCCTTCAGATACCTTCCTTCTCTTGCAGGACCTGGCTCGGTGGAAGAGTCGTCGAAGGAGCGCTTCACAGGATTTAATAAAAAAAGAAGCTGAGAGAAAGAAAATGGAAAGGTTATTGTCTGGAGATGGAACAAATGAGCGCAGAAAAAGCATCAAAACCTACCGAGAAATTGTGGAAGAGAAGTACGTTGTTTTACTGAAGTGCAGTGGCGTGTCTGAAAATGCTGGGTGCTCCGTAGGTGATAGGTAACTGTGGGCAGCTGTGCCTACAGATCTGGAGTGAAGGAGAGGGAAGGATGTTGATGGAGCAGAGGAAATAGGAGTGATTTCCAGTGTTACTGCTAATGCGATGGTCTATCTTGTGTTATCTCCCTTGCAGAGAGAGAAGAGAGCGAGAGCTTCATGAGGCATACAAGAATGCAAAGTCACAGGAGGAGGCTGAGAGCATCCTCCAGCAGTACATCGAAAGATTCACTATCAGTGAAGCTGTCCTTGAGCGTCTGCAGATGCCAAAAATTCTGGAAAGAAGCCATTCAGTGGAGCCAAATTCCCCACTGAAAGACCCAAATCCTCTGAGATATTTAAGGCAACAGTCACTGCCTGCTCCAAAATTCACTGCCACCATTGAAGCAACCATTGTTCCCACCACTGAACTAGAGCCCAGTGGTTCGACGGGCCGCACGTCTCCCAGCAAAAGTGTTGTCTCCAAGGCTGTGCCTATGCTGACACCCAAGCCTTACTCCCAACCCAAAAATACGCAGGAGGTTTTAAAGAACTTTAAGGTAGGATACGTTGCAGTCCCCAAAGTCAGTCAGGAGGCAAAGAGATCCTGACTAAATCATCTAAACATAAAAATGTTTAATGTAATTAAGCAGAAAATGGTTGCAGCATTCTGATGTTATAAAACTCAGCTTCATGCTCTCTGCTGCCCAGTCTAGTGGTCTCTTCTTGGTTACCAGCCTTCTTAGAAACTTAACCTGTTCAGACTGGAATATTTGTACTGGTCATTTTTCCTTAAGCTAAATTTGAGGAAAGACGGGGAAAGGGTAGCCTCTAAGAAAAATCAAGGCTTTTTCTGAGAAAGAGGTTAGGAAAGCTTATATTGTCATGGGGTTTTTTTGTTTGTTTGTTTGTTTTTAAACAAAAAGGAAGAGGCAGGGAGCGTGGAGGCCTTGACTTTTGGAGTGAGACCTGAATTGGCTTTTGTATCAGAGGCCTGATTTTTGCCATACCCAGACAAGTCTGTCTCATTCAGCCAAGTCATAAGCCTTTGAAACACTGCAGTGTGCATGTCTTCAGTGTGGAGAGTCCCCACTCCTTCCAAGTGAAGAGGCAACTTGCCCAGAGATACTCTCTGTCCTAAACATGGTTCTCACCAGGGATGAATGAGGAAAGCTGCTTCACTGGCGCAAAGAGGGGGGTGAACAGATTGGTACTGGGGCAGTGGTGTAACTGGGGATTGCTGGTGAGAGAGGGAGAGTGACTGCGTTGGGTTGCAAGAACTGCGCAAAGATTATGGGAATAAAAGAAGAGAGCTTGGATGAAAGTTCTCTCTTTACCAGGGCTGCCTGGTAAAAGGAGCCAGCTATGAGATTTGTTGGGGAAGGAGATTGGAGAAGAGACTGCAACTGGGATATGAAACCTGAGGAGTGTATCTTTGGACTGGGTGGGTGTGGAGAATGGGAGTAAAATACTGAACCAATAATGGAGAAAGCAAAGAACTGGGATGTGTTAGAGAGAACAGGCCAGAATAAATCAAGTTTGGGGAAATCTGCTTCTAACAGTGCCTGTACCAAAAGCAGAGCTTCCCCAAGTCTCACTGTAGCCTCTGCTGTTGGCAGCATGAATCTTATGGGCATGAGTGCCCCAGCCTGTAGAATTCTGGTCCCCCTGTGCCTGCCATTGCTCTCTGCTACTGTGGTAGCTGCTACTGATCTAGTTGAAGATGTCCTTGCTCAGTGCAAGGGGGTTGGACTAGATGACCTTTAAAGGTCACTTCCAACCCAAACCATTCTGTGATTCTGTGGTTGATTCTATGGTAATGGCACAGAGGGGTCCCTGCAGCCCCGCTCATGTCCCAGTAGCATTGCTACCAGGTATATTCAGGTTGTTTACTTTTAAAAAAAATAAATCATCTTTGTACAGATGGTAAAAAAACATGTTGTGATGTTGATAATTTCTTAAAGTCTGTCCTAGTTCTTGTGGAAACTCCCCCACCATGTTTCCTAGTTGAAATTTAAAACTGGTAATTCCTATTTCTCCTATATCTCAATTGGTATTCCCCTAGAGTTCACATTTTAGACATCAGTGAATCATGGATCTTTTTGTTGTTATTGTTCTCTGATTGATGCCACTTTTTTCCTCAGAGAACAAAGACCATCTTCATGTTAATGTGTATATAGTTCACGTATGTGGGGAGAAACTAACCCGCAGATGCTTCTCCCCCCCACCAACCACAACTAAAACTAGGTCTTGTTCGCTTGATGTGGGAGAATGTGATATGCCTTGGTAGGAATCATTCCCTAGCATATATAGCTGCAGCATTATTTTCCCCTGAAACACCAGTCTGTCGATGATTCTCAGCTCTGGTGACAATGTGTTGACTTGCTCCAGATCAGAAGGAAAGGAGTATGCTTGTTTAACTCTGCAGCCAGGGCATCTGTCCTGATCATTCAAACATTTGGTTTTCCTCCCTAATATAAATAGAGAAATGTCTTAGTCTAAACAAAGACACTAAAATGAATAGTGCAGCCTGCCAGTGTTTTCCTGGCTTTTTTATTTCTGAGATCTTTCATGACCTGCCTCTCTAGTAGATAATCCAGCACGCAGTCCCAGAAGACTTGGGGTTCAGTGTCTGCTCAACTTGCATTTGGAAATAAACCCTAAAAGTAGTACTGTGTTGAGTGGATGATGGCAGTGGGGAAAGGGAGGGAACCTTTTCATCTGAAAAGCCGTCAGAAGGTGAAAGCGCTTGTGGAGCTGGGCTGTTACCTCCTCTGTCTGGGAGCTGATTGCGTGAGCTGCTAACTGCTTTCACCTCCCTGCACGTCTGTCAAAGCTGAGGATACACAGCGCCTCAGAGATGGCCCCGTAGTTAATCACCCTCAGACAGAGAACAGAACTCTGGATGCATGTATACAAGAAGTCAACGGGAGGAGTTTGCCCTCAGCTTAGCACTGATGGCATATACTATGTTGGAGTTCTACTCTGGAGGCATCCAAGCTGTTTACTCAAGAAGTAAAGTACTAAAGCTAAGTAAATGGTGAAATAAGGAATTGGGCAGGGAGGATGAGATGTGAAGAACTTTGTTTTCTTAAACTGTGTTTCAGTTTGATAAAGCAGTTTTGACACTTGTTGCATCAGTTTTCAGTAACAGTGAAATAAGTGCAAAGTTCCCATGGAATGGCTTACCTCTGAGCTTGTTTTTACATGTTTTTTGTTTATGCAGTACCTGTGGAAAAATCTGAAATTACTAATGACCATATATATCCTACATAGCTTCTCTAAGAAATCACTGATCTGTGCCATTATTCTCCCAAAGTCCAGTGATTACCAGAGAAGAGTCTGGCCATGTTCACTCCATCACCTTTGTGTTGTCTCCCATGATGATCATTTTGCAAGGAAGGATCTCTGTGGACAGAGTAGCAAAGCCCTCCTTCAAACCTATTTAAAACTCAACCCTGCTGACAAGCCTATAAACATCTGTGCTGTAGCTAGGCAGGAGCAATATGGTGTTCCTGATACCTGGTCCTCTCCTGGTCTCTCTCCAGCTCTTACGGTGAATGGCTTGTGAGTTCTTTGTAGCAAGACTTTTTTCATGTTTACCATGACTTCTACAAACAGCCCTCCAAACTGAAGAAATCCTTTACATGCCACCTCCACAACATAATTATGAAGTATTAAAGTCCTGAGAGGAAGCTGTATCAGTGCAGAGGAAGAAACTAGAGCTTATTTTGTATTTTCTTCCTTGTTCAGGGATTCGTTAGCAAGAATATGTGTCCACCAAGGAGCTAGCTTGACCTTGAGAACAAAGCAGTTAAACTGTTTCTACACTCTCGTTTTCATGTAGAATGCATGAAATCATTTTCTGAGAAAGCAGCTATTTATTTTATCGCCTCATGGAGAAGGTGGAATGCCCTGTTTTATTTGTTGGTTCCTTGTTTCCCTGTTATGAACAGTAAAGAAACAAGTGGATGAACTCTGCTGCTCCTGACCCTTCAAAGTTCACATGACAGTGCTTCAGAAAGCACGGTCTGCTAATACTGTGGTGAGGTCATCAGGTTACAGAGCAATTAATCAGTGTAATTAGTTCTGGAGAACCTGCTTGCCTCTTGCATGAGGCAATGCAAAACCCAGGAGTTTTGGTTTGAATTTAACATAACGCTTTCTCATTCTTTTAAAATCCATTGATCTATGATGCACACAAAGGGTTTCTGTGTGTTATGGGGAGAGCAAAATGTGGGATACCAGGGAAAGCAGAAAAACTATTTCCTTCTGTCTGTGTTTTGTTTATGACCCCCCTGGAATAGGGTTTTCCTCTATCTTGGCCAGTTGCATGAAATGTGTGCTTGGCATTGTCTTTCACTGATGAAACAGACTGTGTTAACAATTGTAATATCATGTTGAAGTTCTAATTTCCTAAATTCCTTTGAATGCTAATTGCCTCAGCATATTTATTTAACTGTATTCTGCAGGTAGATGGAAAAGTCAGCATGAACGGAGAGAATTTCAATGGCGTGGAAGAGAAGGATAAAGAGTGTACAACAGTAATATTTACTCCTTCGCCAAGCAGATCTCTGAAATTTGACGGAGTAGCCAGAGGGGACAGGTCCCCAGTAGAGTTGAAGACGGACCCCACAAGTGTTGAGCTCAGTTTACAGAGACCTGTCACTCAGAGTGTGCACAAAGAGCCAACAGTAAGGCCAACATGAACAAACCAGCCCTACTTTCTCTGCCAGTTTTCTGTCTCATAACGTATTTAATCACTAACTAATGAAACCTGAGTGCTTATGTTTGCTTTATTTCAAGAGGGTGTGCTTGGACCAGGGGAAAAAAAAACACAGATCCTTTGTAAAGTCAAGTCTTCTTCCTTTGGGATGTCAGTAGAGAAATGGGAGGGGAAGATTAAAAAAACTTTTTGCAGCTAGCATCTCTTTTTTTTTTTCGGATGTCACACAGCTGATAAGCATGCTTTAAATGTGCTGGGCCAGGGAGAAATATACTCTGTGTCCCAGCTATTGTGCAGATTTATTCAGCGCTTCTCCTGATGTTAGCTGATTAGATCAGCAACGTAATTGAACTGTGTGAGCCATTATAATTAGTCTCAGTTTTCAATTTTCAAAGAGGAGGATGTGGATGTGCTGGCAGTTTTGAGCATTCAGCTTTCATTCCCCTCTCAGAAATAGTAGAAAAGGGGATAAGCTGTTGAAATGCTCAGGGGGGGCAATGTGCTTCTTAACTGCGTTGTCAAAGAAACAAATTAATTTTACCTTTTCATCTTTCTCTCCCCCTCTTCCTCAGAGAAAAAGGCAGGACTAAAACTAGAACATATCACAGCAAAAAAAATCGAGATGCTACAAAACTGTAATAAAAGTAGACAGTAAAAACAAAACAAGAAATAAGGACCAGACTACAAATAAAGCATGTGAAAGGATTGCAAACAAGTAGCAGGAGAGGGAATTCTCACCGTTGTTTTCTGTGTAACAACAAAGAGAATCAGAGCTGTGGTGAGAGTTGGAGTATGATAATTTTTTGCTTTCATCTTAGATTTCATCCAAGCATTATCCGGACATATAACTGGGAGTGAGCAGGGATCTGTCCTGGGGAGTGATCGTGGTTCATGCATGCCAAAGGGCTTACATCTTACCTTATTCTCCTTCTTCATGCCAATCTCTGTCCATGGGCAACCAAGCCACAGTGCGTGCAGCAAGCATGGGAGCTGGGATGTGCTGTGAGCATAGACTTGATCCTGTCAAAGGGAACTAGTATAGAGTCAAAAGTGAATGATTTTCAGGAAAGCAGGCAGGGATGGCAAAGCAGAGGCTGCTCCTGTCAGCATGAACTGGCTGTAAGTGAAAAGCCAAGTAAGCATTGCGTCTGATCTGGGAGAGCTGGTAATGGGAATGTTCAGAGGACAGAGGAGAGCCTCAGCTTGCTGTAGGTTAGAAGCACAATGTTAATCAGAAAAGCAGCTGAATAAAAGTGTTACTGTCTCCTTTTTTAGGATTTCCAGACCAGTATAACTAAGGAAATGTTGAGAGGAAACTCAACAACAGAAGCCACTGTTAGGGCTTGGGTGGTTTTGTACCTGTTTGATGCCCTCTCATCCTTCCCTTTCTACAGCTTTGAGGATGGTGTGGCCAGCTGAATACAGATTTTTCTGTGTCCAGTTTCCACTTCCAATGTCTTAGCCCTTGTGGGGATATTGGCAAAGGAGGCGGAAGAGTTTGAATTCTCAGATACCTTGTGACTCTTGACATTTGCAGAACACCTCCTGGTTTGTAAGTTTGAGTGTACTTAACCTTGAAGACTTCTTGAGAGAACAAGTGTGCACCCAAATGATGCTATTGAGAGTTTCTCTGCTCTAAGGATTTTATATTGCTAGTTTCATGATTTCATCAATAATGTGACTGGGTAATGCAAATCATTATAATTACTCCTGGCACTTTAGCTTCAAGCGAAGTTATGTGTGTCAAGCATGTCAAGGGCAGAGCAAGGAGAGGAGACTGCTTTTCAGGGGTCTTACATGGGGAAACAAGTGGAATGCACTGAGTGTGGTGGGGGGGGAGAGAAGGAAACCTGCCTGTGACTGGAAGGGAATTTGCCAGCCTAAGATTACAGGTTCTGTTCCTTCTAGATGTTTGCTTCTCTTTACCCAGCTGCTTCACTTAATTTTCCAGGTCCCTGTCCTTAGATGAAGGCATGGGCAGTAATTTAGCTACTGAGCATACAGGAGTGCCCTGGTTCATGGATTAGAAGGGCTTAGATGCCAGGTTACAGAGATGGGGCATGTTATTGATACTTGGTTTCTTCACTGTGTGTGTTGGGGCACAGACCAACACTGCTATAGGCAGCTTGATGTGGGTGCAATTGGTCTAGGACCTTATCTGCAAGACCTGGGCAGCTACACTGGACTCACTTCACTCAGCCTTCTCCCTATACCTATTTTACTTTGGTTTCTGGACAACAAACACAACAACGTCAGCCTGCACTACAGAGTCTGAAACACTAAACTCCTTTCTGAAGAAAAAACCTAGGAAGGTTGGGACTCCAAATGAGGAAAGGAAAGAGCCTCCTGGGCTTGTCCCACTGCTCATAAAACATGGCCTCTTGCTGGGTAGGATGCTGAATAACTCTAGCTGTCACTGTGAGCCCTCCAGAGTGGAAGAAGGGGTTTGATTTTTTCCCCAGCAGGATTGAACTTCCAAGCTACACATTCTCGGAAGTAAGAAGGCCTTCTGAAGCTGCTGCTGTATCTCCTCCCACAAGTAGCTTAACCCTGATGAATTTTTAGGAGAAGAGGAGAAGATCACAGAAACAGGGATAGAAAATAGCTGAGATGAAGAAGCAGAGCTGTCTGAAGTGGAAGAAATTACTACATTTCTTTTGCCTTGAGAAAACTTTTACAAATTGAGCACGTTTTCAAAGACTTTTCTGAACTTGCTTTCACTGCCCTTATTTGTATAGTTTCCTTTATTGATACAGTTCTTATTAGCTATGTCCTTCCCAAGCTTTGAATAAGATTCACAGGCACTAGTTCCTCCTGCCTGTTAAGAGATGCTATTTCTAGGGTGTTTTTTTCCCCTCTAGTTGCTCTGAGATGTGTCTTAGTTTTGTATTTTATTCATTCATTTTCTGCCCTGCATCTCTTCTGTGAAGTATGTATTCCTTTTCACATATACATTACCTTTGGCCCTCCTGTCCTCCCCTCCTGATTCTCTTCCTGTTCTTTGCGAGCCCCTTCATCCTCGTCCATCCTTCTTAAGGCTGCTCCCCTGCTGTTTCAGTTCAGTTGTCAAATGGGCCAGTCCTGTCTTCTCTCTGCCTGGCAGGCTTCCCTTTGAAGCTTTGTAGCCCTGCTCTAAATCTGTCCAGCTGGCCTCAGGCGTTGTCTGCAGCACAGGAAGATGCTGTGCAGCTGTGCTTCAACAACTTTTTTAGCCTGAAATTGGAAAACAGTTTAGTCAACTCGCACAATTTAAAACACTAATATGACTGAGGTTTTCAGGGAACTGGAGAAATGTAGAGGTCATTTTATGTGGGTGAGACCTCAGTTTCAGTTGTTTTTTTGACAGAGAAGAACCCCATCTATATGTGAATCAAATAATGGTTGGCAATCACAGACTGATTGGAAAACTTATGTAACTCCTGCCTAAATCTACTCCGAAATGAGATGCAAAAAGCTGCAGCAGGTGGGAAGGATGGTAAAGAAATGTATTTTCAAGAAACTCTACTTGTGTCTCTAGTGTACAGATAAAGTACATAGATTTTATTTTATTTTAATTTTATAAGAGATTTGCCTTTACTAAAAGTAGCTTATCAAATTTTGCCTATGATTTAAGGCTAGGAAGGATAAATATGGCCTATAAGCAGGATGAAAATACCCCACTAGTGTTTGTGGAGCGATGTGCTGCTAAGAAAGGCGGTAGGTAAAGCACACCTCTCTTATCGCAGCTGGAAAAACGGGGGCAAAGGCCCAAAGACTGACTGATCAGTCAGTGGCAATGCCAGCAATAATGTGAGACTCATCTCCTCACCCCAGTCCTACCTGTCAGCCATTAGGTCGTGTTTTCTTTCCATTATACAGAACAGTTAGGCATATTACAAATGCTGAGAAGTTGTATCCTCCAGCTCTTTGAAGCACAAGTTAGCAAAGTAAATGTTTTGTTTTAAAACAATATTTGTAAAGATTTTAGTTTAGGGGGATTAATTTGTTACTCAGTAACATTATTTTAACCAATCTTTGTATGAGTGTTTAGAAGTTACTGGCTTGTTACAGCTCTAATTATAGCTCTGCTCTGATCAACCAAAAAAAAAAAAAAATATATATATATATAGACAGCAACTTTAAAAAGATCAGGGCAGGGTGGTGATGGTGGGGAGAAATTTTGGCTTTCTTTTAATTTTTCACTAGCTAGCTTAAACTTGTCTGCTACTACTCACTGCATGCTTGGCACAAAATAACCTTGTTTTTTTTAATATCCAAGTAACACACTCCTCCATCTTCCAAATTCCAACGATTGAACTGAGATTAAAGTACAAGCTTTCTTGTGGTTGAAGGTTGTTGGCCAAGCTACAGGAAAGCAGGGTTGAAATCTTGATTTGTACATATCTGGTAGGACAAGTCTTTGTTCTTTGATTTGTTACAAGAAATGCTTGTAGACGAAGTACGTCTGTTCCAGATTGACAGCTATACCTTGAACCACACATGGGAAGATGCTTGGAGGGCTGGACTACCTGAAGGGAAAAAGGTTTACGATGAGAAGTGAGAGCAGCAAAGCTTCAAAGCAGCTAGAAGGGAACTCTGCTTGGGATGTGGTTGTGACTCTAGAGTCCATGTCTCCTGTCATCCAAACCCCTGTGTGCTTTTCAGTGTCTATGAGTGACAGTAGCTTATTTTACATTCCAGTTGAGCAGTAATAACTCTAGAAAAATTACTAGCAAGAATACTTAATGCTGTTCCTTGCAGTGCTTTCAAGGCTTCTCTGTCCATTACTGATCCACCCTGGTCTTTGGTTGTAATAGCTGGCCTGAGTATAGCATTATATTGCTGCCAGATGAGGCAGATGACTTAAGGTGTCAGAGCAGTGTTCTGGCTGTAGTACTATACTGGCACAGCATGCAAGCCCCAGGTCACGCCACCATTACCATTCACAACACAGAAAATGCTAGCTTTGATGAGGAAATCATTGTATGAAAAATTTAAAGTCAATGACAGGAGTACAATTTCAATCACAGAAGTTTGAGAGATGCGTCAGGCAATTTACATGTTTTGCTGTTGATATTGCAACCAGTTCCATTCCTGAGTGATTTTACAGAATTTAAACTGTAGTTCTAACCTGATTCTTCCTAATATCTCTGCATTCTCACTGGTTCAGGATAGCTTGGTTTGTCATGTTTTCATAGAAAATATAGTAACGATATTTCACGTGATTTTTGTGTACAAGTAGTGTTAACTGATCCATGTTTTGATTTAATTTACAATAAGAGTTAATAAAGTTCTGCTGTAACTTCATTTGGAGTTTGAATTCTTGTAGTAGTTGCGATATTTAGTGTTTTAGAAGTTCCTAGTTATAGTATTTTTAGGGTTTTATAAAGATGTAATGTTCTGCCATAGTGATAGGTGATAAGGCTATTTCTGGCTTGTATGGTCTTAATTAAAGAAATACCTAGACTGATATCCTAGTTTATGGGATAAAAATCCTGTCTGCCACAAATTAATTTTCTATGCCTAATAGGTGCTTAATAACACTATATAGTCACCTGTGCTTGTGTCTTTGCTAAGTGGATATCTTGGTTAGCAGAACCAAGCTGTTGCATTGTCCTCTCTCACTGGTGTGCTCAGAACTGCAAATCCTATCACAATATTTAACTTTCCCTCATGGACTGAAGCTTCTAAATCCTAAATGGGGAAGCTCACTTTAACTCCTGGGTAGGTAGATGCATGGGGTGATAAAAACACCAATCCAAGTAGACAGCATTCTTCAGTCTTCTGGAATTAATGAGACAGAGTCTTCACACCAGCCTGGATCCACGGTCAGAGATAACCACAGCCCCGATGCAGCAAGGTTTTTCCTACTTCCCCTGAAGGCTTTCTCGCCTGTGGTGGTGGACGAACTGGTGTTGTGTGACCTTCCCTCATGGGCACCTGCAGCAGAGCCAGCATACGAACTGGCTCTACAGTCCTGCAGAATGCCACCTCTGCCTGCATGAATGCATGTGGCTGCAGCGGGGTGGTGCTGAGGGGCTGCGTGGGTCCTTCATCCCAAAGCATGAGAGCTCCTCGAAAATGCCATTCACCAAGTTGTTCGGTTTTTCAGGGTCTGTGTCAAAATAACGATCCTCTTAGGTACAATGAAATGCTCATCTGCCTTTTTCATGTTCAGTGGTATCATCATCATTTGATTACAAGATATTTATGAAATGTGAAGGATAATAGTCTGTGGTAAAAAAGACATTTTATTGGCTGTATTGGTACAATAATTTTCTTAAATGTGTCATATAACTGTGGATAAAATACTAGGTAATATTACTTTACTTGATATTATAAATAGAATTAGTTATACTGGGAACAAGAGAGTTCCCCAGTGAAGCTGACTTAATTTTATTATAAATTACTTACTAATCAGTTTTATATTTTTAGCTTTATGTCGCTAGCATTTAGTTGCTCAGCAGAGGGAGGAGGAAGAGTCAAGTCTCGTGAGCAGGAACAGAACTTCTGCAGCATGTCATTGCAAAATTAAATTTCCTGCAGCAAGTAGTAGCTCTTTTTTTACACCTATGTCTATACCTGGTTGAACCTCTTGGATATAGGTTATGGGTATATTTAGTTATTGCACTTATGCAGGATGGCTACGTGACACAGCACCGTGTTTAGGTTCCTGAGGTAACTCTAGAACCAGAGGTGATAAAAGTGCATTTGCTGAGTTTTTAAACCCTCCGAGAGGCCAGTGTAGCTGTGCTCTTTCCCCAGCTCCAGCTGCCACCAGCACTTGCCTTCCCTTGGTGTATGTAACGCTGTTTAACATTTTATCAGCCCCAGTTTATCACTGTTTATAGCTTTAAAGCCTCTGAGCTTAAAATTAAAGCTGAATTTCTTTTTTTTTTATTTATTATTTTTCAGTTTGTACAGTTGTTTTTTGGGAGCAGAGGGGGAGTTCCATTGCCTTACCAAAAATAATAATAATAAAGGTATTAGTAATTGAAATTTGCAACAATATCTTTGGAAGGGCTTATGCTTTGGAGCAGTGGGTAGGGTTGTCGAGTAGGTGCCTCTTGCTTTTCCAGATAAAATCTACCTTGTTCAGGGCAAACCTTGAGCTCTTGATAATAGACATTTGTTTAGGTTTAATGGAGATTTGTGGGTTGTAGGATCTCTAGCTGAGTCTTCTACTCAAAGCAGGATTAGGCATGAGATCAGACAGGGTTGCTGAGGGCTTCATTATTCAAACCTTGGAAACCTCCAAGGACAGAGATGGCACAACCTATCTAGGCAGCATGTTATACTGCCTGGCTACCCTCATGGAGAAAAGGAGTATTTATTTCTGCATCGAGCAAGGTTAGGAAGGGTTCCAGTAGCTTCTGCCCTGGCTGCTGTCATGTCAGGAGCCAGAACTGAGGCAGGAGGAGACTTTTTCTTTAATTGCAGTGTTCTTCTGGGCTTTCAGTGAGAAAGCTCTTGTGGAAACACAGGCTGGCATCAAGATGGACTGGGGAAGTGAGGTGGGTTATATGGAAGAAAACAGCAACAGAATGGCAAGAGGCAGACCTACTGAAGCATGAGACTCTGGAACATTTCTCTGGAGCCTATTTTTTAGGCTGTGCCTCATCTCCAGTGACCGTCCTTCCTTGGGGCATGTGACACATGGAGGGGGAGCTCCATGCCTTGTTTGCTCTTGGATGGGTGTGGTCACAAATGGACAGGTCAGAGAGGAAGTCCTCAAACTTTCCATGCTGACATTTTTGAGTGCGTATTTCACCCCTGCCTCATCCAGTTTGAGAACCACTTTTAGGCAGGAGAGGGTTGTGTCCAAAGAAGAACAACAAAGCTGGTGAAGGGTCTAGAGATCAAGTCTTAGGAGGAGAAGCTGAGGGAACTGGAGTTGTTTAGTATGGAGAAAAGGAGGCTGAGGGGAGACCTTATCACTGTCTACAACTACCTGAATAGCGAGGTGGGTGTTGGTCTCTTCTGCCAAGTAACAAGCAACAGAACAAGAGGAAAGGACCTCAGGTTGTGCCAGATGAGGTTTAGATTGGATATTAGGAAAAATTTCTTCACTAAAAGGGTTGTCAAGCATTGGAACAGGCTGCCCAGGGAAGTGCTTGAGTCACCATCCCTGGAGGTATTTAAAAGACGTGTAGACATGGTGCTTAGGGACATGGTTTAGAGGAGGACTTGGCAGTGTTAGGTTTATGGTTGGAGTCAATAATCTTACTGGTCTTTTCCAACCTAAATGATTCTGTGATTCCATGTGTCCCCGTGTCATGCCTAGGATGGAGGATTTAGATGGGCAGAGGTGAGGGTGCAATGGAAAGCACTGGGCAGTGGGGGCACAGCAAGCAGCCAGCCCCCAGAGGTGCCGGAGGAGATGATGCGTTACCACTTCCAGAGACTGGTGGCTGTGATCTGACGCCTGTCTTGCTGCGAGGTGCTGGCACAGTCCTTGGCAGCTGTGAGCTCCTTCTGTTGTTCCTGGCACTGCTCACTGCCCCCTGGTCTTGCCTGGGTCACTGCCTCTGGCTGTGGCCCCACACTGGTCCTCACCAGTTCCTTGCAGGACATCTTCCCAGTCATGCTCCTTGCACTTCTCCGGAGCAAGCCTCCCTCTAGAGAGAAGAGAGGCAGGGGTTCCAACGAGCACTGCCGACAGCAAAGCTCTCTGGAGCCAAAATGTGTCCGCAGGTGTTGGTGTCCTGTCGTCACTGCTAACGGACATCCCTGATGATCAACCTGTGAGAGCACAGGTCTCCTCTTCTTGGGGCATGGACAGGATGAGGGGGTGTAGGCTCATATGGTTCTGCAGGGATGGGAAACAGGGTCTGTGCAGAAGGTGGAGGTCTGAATCCTGCCCCCAGAAAAGAGGAAATTTCATCAGATTTCCTCCCTTGCAGCTGTTAATAAGATGGAGGGCTAGGAGGAAGACAGGAAAGCGAGTCTACAATAGGCTGCTTCTGAAATATATTACTTTTTATTTCTAAAAGTAGTCTGCTTTTTTATTTCCCTCTGTTGAATGTGCCATTTTCTAGATCCTTCAGAAGTTAGAAGCACAGTGCAGTGGCTGATCAGTTTGCTGCAGATTTTTTCTTGATTTGCCTACTGGGAAAGCGGATGTAAAGTGGAAGCTGCTAAATACATCAGCTGAAGTGCTAGCCTTGTTTTGACAGTGTCGTTTTAGCTCTGCAACAGCCTTGTCCTGTGTCAGGAAGCTGGCTTTTCAAAGGGATTTGGATTATTGGCTTGATATGGTCTTACCATATTTTTTTCAGTCCCCTTCTTAATAGTGTTTAAAGTATTTCATTACCTTTAATACTGACTCTGGCTTTTCCTTTTAGATAACAGATCGTTTAGACAACCGTGAAATAAAGGAAGTATTTAATTACTTTGCCACTTTTCAAACCCTAGTATGTGCTATGTTTTCACTAATGCATACGTTTTTCTGTTATTCTGGAAGAGGAAACTAGGGGTGAAATGTGTGCTTATCTCCAGCTAACACAATCCAAGATATCCTACAATTTTAAAAGCTTGGAGGAGCTATTCCAAACCAAATGCATGACGGTTACTGATGAACAGTTTGAAAAGGAGATTAAAGCCCAGTGATTCAACACCCAAGTGGCACATACTGCTCCGAAACATACTCCCCAGCTCCCTGCTGAGCTCTAAACCACACTGTTTCAAACACATTACAAAGAAGCAACAAGTACTACCCTGAGGAATTAATACATACTTTTAATTCCACTTTACTCAGTGTCTTTCTCCTGTATTATTTTCTGCAGGCCTCCCCGCTGGAAGCAGACACAGCCACCAGCCAGCAGGTTGAGGCCAGCCCTGGAAGTGTGGGACCTGCGAGCCCAGCGTGCCCATCCCCAGGTGGGTTGTTGCTCCTGCTCTTGCCCACCATCGGGGCTGGGGTTTAGGCCCACCCTGCAGCAGGAGTCTGATAAGTGCATCTGCAGCAGCACCAAGAGCGTTTATTAGAAAATACAGAAGATGTCAGAAATCTTGACATAAGAAAGAGATTTTTTACTCTAGGAATGATGATTCACTGCAACAACCTCCTGAGGGACATGGTAGAGTCCCCATGGCTGGAGGTTTTCAAGGCGCAACTGAACAGGGTACTAGACAATCTCCTCTAGACTCTCTCTCCCACAAAAGGTGGGACCAGATGATCTTTCAAGGTCCCTTCCAACCTAGGCTGTTCTGTCATTCTGTGGTTGAAATGACAGACCTGACTGCGTGTTGCTCGGGATGTGAGTTGTCTGCTTTGCTGTTTGTGTGCGTGAAAAGCTGGTGCCACAGTGTGCTATAACCAGAAAGCAATCAGAGCAGAAAGTATCAGTCAGGAACAGCTTCTATTTAACACTTTTTTTCCCCCAAGACATTAAGAAATGGGGAAGGAGAATAAGAAAAGACACTTCAGTCCTTGTAGGGGCTTTCAATGGGCAATATTTGGCCTTTTCAAGTGATTGCTAGGGGAAATCCCATGGGACAGGGTGTTAGATGGTAAAGGGGCCCAAGATAGTTGGTTAACATTCAAGGACCACCTCTTCCAAGCTCAAGATGAGAGCATCCCAATGTGTAGGAAATCAAGAAAAGGAGCCAGGAGGCCTGCATGGTTAAACAGGGAACTGCTGGGCAAACTCAAGTGGAAGAAGAAGATCTGCAGATCATGGAAGGAGAGGCTGGTCACTTGGGAGGAATATAAGACTGTTAGAAGATGTAGGGAGGCAACTAGGAAAGCTAAGGCCTCCTTGGAATTAAACCTTGCAAGAGTGGTCAAGGACAACAAAAAGGGCTTCTTCAAATACATTGCAGACAAAGCTAATTCTAGAGGCAGTGTAGACCCACTGATGAATGAGGTGGGTGCCCTGGTGACAAAGGAGACAGAGAAGGTGGAGTTACTGAATCACCTCTTTGTCTACACTACTGGAGACTGTCCTCAGGAGCCCCGGACACCTGAGGCACCAGAGGAAGTCAGAATAAAGGAGGAGTTTGCCTTGGTTGACGAGGACTGGGCTATCCATGGGTCCTGGTGGAGTGCACCTGTGGGTGCTGAGAGAGCTGGCTGAAGTCATTGCTAGACCATTCTCCATCATCTTTGGTAAGTTGTGGGGAACAGGAGAGGTGCCTGAAGACTAGAGGAAAGCAAATGTCACTCCAGTCTTCAAGAAGGGAAAGAAGGAGGACCCCGGGTAACTATAGACTGGTCAGCCTCACC
>NW_010313100.1:0-3055 GCF_000700745.2 Antrostomus carolinensis
CTTCCCCTCGCTCCAGGACCGCCTCCACCTCTGCCTCCTCTCCTCCTCCTCACTATTGCTGAAATACACTATTGCTGATACAAGCCGGGATGCTATTGGCCTCCTTGGCCACCTGGGCACACTGCTGGCTCATGTTCAGCCAGCTGTCAACCAACAACTCCCAGGTCTTTTCCACCAGGCAGCTCTCCAGACACTCTTCTCCAAGCTGACTCTGTTTTGAGCAGTGTGGCTGGTGTAAGCAATCTCCAGATGCCCCTTCCAACCTCAGTTATTCTGTCATTCTGTTGTTAGGCTGACAACATGTATAGTGATTTTTTGTTGGTTTTGTTATATAATTTTATTCTATTTCACTTCATGTTGACCTGAAGATGTCTTTTAGGTGATGTCTTAAGCAGAAAAACACCCCTGGAGATTCATTTCAGAATTGTCCAAATTATTGTTTGTCCAGAAGTTAAATGCTTCATAACATATGTGTATTAACTTTTCACTGACCACCTTTTTGTGGTTTAGATTATATTAAGAGTGGAAATATTATCCTAAAATGAAATCAAAATATTTGTGCCAGATACTGAAATAAGTTGTTGTTTTGGTTTGTTTTTTTTTACAAAGCTCTCTCCTTTTTGGAATAAATGGTTTGTTGACAGTTACCTAAATCCATAGAGTTTAAGCACCATCCAGATTGGGGTTTTGGTTTCTTTTTTTCAGAAAAACATATAGTATAGCTTAAAAATTCAAAGTTTAAGTTACAAAAACAGAGTCCAGCATTTAGTGAGAATATTTCTAAAGACTTCATGAGATGTTGGCTATGTTCTTGCAAACCATCTGCTTATGGTTTTGACATTCTGTGGAACCATAAAGATTATGGTCTTTTACAGCAATAGGCTTGAACATGGACCTGCTTAGGCTAACATGCTTAAGACACTAATGATAATGTGTATTCAGGACCTGAATTTTTATCTTTCATAGAATAGCATATCTTTCATATTTCATAGCATACATTATAAAAAATTCTGAATAATTTAATAAATCAAAATACTTCCAGTATATAATAATATAGTTGACAGTCTCAGGTCAAGCAATTAGAAATATATAACCCTGGCTAGGTAGAAAAAAATGTATTAAAGTAATAAAAAAAGTAAGATAAATGCATTTGATATTAAAATGGTTCATTTAGTGAACAATTTACTGAAATATTAAAGTGGTTATAATCTTTGTGAGGACAGCAAACCATGATTTGACAGTGAGGGTCAAATTTAACCAAGATTTCCTTCAATTGACGGAGTCAGGTTTCAACTTAAATAACTTACCTGTCATCATATCAAATGGAAGAAATCTAAAGCTGGTGTTTTGAGCCAGAATTTAAAAGAAACTGGAAAAATGGAATATAGTTCATCTTTGGATATGTAATTTGTTCATATGAAGTATCTCCAAAACTTTTAAACTCATCAAGGCACCTAGTTATATTGCTATTTGAGACAAAATTTAAAATTTCCCAAGGAGATTCATAGAAGAACCTAACAGTTTCTTAAACCTGCCCACAGCATCCCTCTAGGTTAGATTCTCCAAAGAAAAAAACCCAGTGTATTTTGTAAGTATACCTGTTTAGATGGTGAAGTTATGTCTTTTGGATTTTTTTCTGTCTATAAATGTCAGTTCTACTTTTTCACTCTGTATATCCTGAACATTTCTGTCAAGGAAAATGAGCTAAAGCAGGAAAGACCATTAACTAACCTCTCTTATTATTTCTGTATATGTTGTTTGTATTATATTACGCTGACTTTTGGTAGGGTCTTTCATTAGAGTCAATACAAATCAGTTTTAAGATATAGCACCCTGCATAAGTCTAACATTTGAAAATCACTTGAAACTGCTTAGGCAGCTGGGAAATAATGATACCACACAATACATAAGCTGCCTTTTATATAGGTCTGCAAAGTTTACTGTTTAGGAATTGAATTTTAATTCAGAGGAGGGCATCTTCCAGAAGTTAAATAAAAATGAAGATACAATTGATTTTTTACGTTGTGGTCTTAGTTTAGCTTCATTTTAACTTCTAATCTAGTAATAAGATATAAACTGAAGCAACCTGAGAGTGAGCTTCAGAAGTGTTGTGCCTCCTACAACACAGGTCTCCATTACACTTTTATTATTGTGCCTAACAATTTAGTTCTAAAACCCCAAACAGAAAAAAGGCAAAGCTTTGCATTTTTCATAGCTCACAATCCACAAAGAGGCCGGCCCCAGGGATAGGTCTAAGAAGAAACATGTTTATAGCTTCCTCTGACCATAAGTATCAAGTCAAGATTTAGTGTTGGCTGTTTCTACAAGAAAATATAGTTATTATGAATTCTCATCAAGGTGTACTGGACAGAAATGATAAGGTTTTTTTAAAGTTTATATGAATCGGTAGCAGATTAATTTAAATAAAATTCCTTGAGTAAAAATTTTTTTGCCAGTGACACAAGGCCACGATGACCTGTGTATTTCAGGATCCAACCCTTGTAACAAGACAGGTTGAAATATCTCCGCAGCCAGTGGCAGATCTGGGCATTCAATAAGAGTGACAGACTCGGCTTGCTTGCTGTTTCCAGGAAAGCACAAACAATGCTCCATCTCTCCTGGCTTTTATATGGGAAACCCTACCCCAAAGTATGATAAACCAAAATGAACAGCCACTTCGAACAGGAAGTCATCACTCCAAAACATTTACAATTTCACATTAAAAAAAAAAAAAGTAAAAAGTAACAATGGAGTATATTATGGTGATCTTCAAAACATTTTCCTGATGTATAAGGACACAGTCAAATAACCTACGTCTTTGTTAAGACTACTGAACATATGAAATATATAGAAAAGAAAGATACCTGTAGACAGTAGATCCACAATATTAAGAGGAAGGTGAATTTCTGTTTGGTACAGCAAGATCATTTAAAGTTTGGGTTGTATTTTCAAAATCTCTTGCAGTTCAGAGGCTAGAACATTTCAGAAAAAAACTTTTATTTTTGAAAAAAGACTGTGCTCATATTAGTTCTTGCATAAAACAGCATACAAAATT